>NW_026848685.1:0-24626 GCF_030435595.1 Desarmillaria tabescens | reverse complement strand
TTTCTTCTTTCTTTTTGTTTGGCATTATTAAGGCATGGAAGAATTCTGGCTTCAAGAGGATGATATCATCATTGTCCTTCTTGCCTTGGTCATGGTCAGCCCACCAACTCAAGAGGTCAGCTTTCCTATTAGATGCTCCTGGCTTATGGTTGAGTGTGAAGTGGTATTCTGCTAGTTCAGTAACCCACCACTTGTCTGTGGTTGAGTTTCTGAGGCTTGCGGAAGTATTGCAGATTTGAGTGATCCGTCCAATTTCGAAATCTTGACAGGCACCCATAAGATAATGTTGCCATTCTTCTAAGGTGATCATTATTGCTAGCAGTTCCTTATCATAAATCTCATAATTCCATTCCATTGTGGAAAGAGATTTGATAGAAATGCAATTGGGTGCCATTTTCCTTCCTGTTCCTGTGACAGGATGGCACCAATTGCACCTTTGCTGGAGTCTGCCTCCATGTGAAATTTTTGTAGTCATTTGGCATCGCCAAGATGACCCCTGTTGCAAATTGGCATTTGAATTCCTCAAATGCCTCTTGTTGCTCCTTTCCCATGAGTTTCATCATTGGTTTGATGATCACATAATGCCAGATAAATCGCTGGTAGAAGTTGGTGAATCCTAGGAACGACTGTAGTTCCTGCTTCTTGGAGTGCTGGCCAGTCCATGATACCAGCGATTTTTACTGGATCTATTTTAATGGATCCTTCACTGATAATAACCTCTAGTATTTGGTCTTGAGTACCTTGAACTCGCACTTTTCCGCTTTCAAGAACAGCTTGTTATTGCACAGAATCTTTAGGACTTCCCATACAATTCTTTGGTGTTCCACCTTGTCTCTTGTGAAGATGAGAATGTCATCCAAATAAATGGTGACTTTCCTTGTGCAATGAGATCTTTAAAGATGTCATTCATCATCCACTGGAATGTGGCGGTGAATTGGTCAGTCCAAAGAACATAACCAATGGGCTCATAGAGTCCTTGGTTCATGCGGAATGCGGCTTTGAATTCGTCTCCTTTCTTGATTTCGGACGTTGTTATATCCCCAACAGACGTCTAGCTGAGTGAAATACTTCACATCCTTTAGCTTATCCATAAGGTCAGCGATAAGCAGTAGAGGATAGCGGTTTTTGATAGTTATTTCATTAAGCTTGCAGTAGTCTTGTACTGGCTGCAGTTTTCCATCCCTTTTTCTTGACAAAGAAAAAGGGGGACACCATTGGGGATTTGGAGGGTTGAATTTGGCTGGTAGCCAGGTTTTCATTGAGGAATTTGTCCAGTTCCTCTTGTTCCTTTGGGTTCAAGGGGTATATCTTGCAGTCCAGACTGGCATTGGCATTGGGAATTAGCTCAATGGCGTGATCCCAAGGCTTGCGAGTGGGAAGCTCATCGAAGTTTTCCTTGGTGAAGACATCAATGAAGTCCTGGTAATGTTTGGGGACGATCTCCTCGGACGATTTTACTATCTTTCTCTCATTGGCCTTGGCTGCTAAGTCATTGGCTTTATGCCCCACCACTCGTATGTGAAAGGCTTCTTCAAAGTCTATGATGAGGATGGTGTCCCCATCCTCGACTTCAGTTCCCCACTGCTGTTCTGGATCTTCGTCTGGGAGACGGAACGGTACCTTGCAGCAGTCGCAGCATGCCAAGGTTACCGAACCCATGTTCCAGTCAATGAGTGGATTATGCCTCTGTAGCCAGTTGTGTCCTAGGAAGATAGATGTCATCCTAAGGTCAATGACTGCTAATTCAATGCGTTCGCTGTGGTCTCCGATCTTGAGTCGGACCTCAGCGAATTTGGTGATGTCACCACCTTTGTTGCACATACCATCTGTGTTATAGACTGGAGTGGGGTGAGCCACTTTATGTGTGGTAATACCACGATCACAGGTCCACTGTCAGTCAATAGCACTTCTGGTACAGCCACTGTCGATCAGGGCCTTTGCGGAGTGATGGGCCATAGTATCAAAGGTCTCCAGTTGTAGGGTGATTGTGATATTTTGCCCCTTCGCTCCTTGGACATATTGGGGTGGTTTGGTAAGCTGGTCCATATGTTCCAGCTTTTGGTATTCATCCAGATAGGACTCCCCGACTTGGTTCTCCAAGTCGGCAACCAGTGGCTCATCCACCTCCGTTTGTCATCGGGGGTGGACCCACTGTTTGAGAAGTGACATCTTCTCTCCTGGGGTCTTGGCGAGTCGCATAGCTCGCCAAGTCCAGGCAGCTCCGAAGGGCTTCAGCCATTGGGAGTTCTGAGAGTACTCCGCTGATGCTGGTAGCATCAGGGTCTTCCTCTCATCGTCGCAGTCCATAGGCTGCAAAGACCCTGCTCCTATGACCGTGTGACTGGTCAGTTCCCTTTCACCTCAGTGTGGACACCCACTCAGGTTAGTTGGGACTTCACTGGATTTTGGAGAGTTCTGTAAACTCTTTAAATAACTAGGATCGCCTTCACCGTTAGTGCCTTCCTTCAAGGGAACATGTACCTGGGAAGGGGAGCCTCTCTCCCCTGTTCAGCCCACTTGATCCTTGTGGGCGATTGAGCTTTTTCAGCCGGTGTCCTCTAGGGTAGAGGTGGCTGTTCCCTGGTTATTCTTTCTACTTGGTTCCACATGTGGTGCTGGGTTATCTTCTAAGGCTTTACAACAGTCTGCCATCAGGTCCGCTGGGCTCTGCCAGCCCTCGGCTTCGTCCCTAGGCTCACTGGATTCCCCGACCTCACCATCACTGAAGTGGTCTGTCATTGGGGAATCTTGATGCACAAAGAGGATGCCAGTTCACCATCATCTGGATCCACTGCCGCTGTACGTGGCTTTCCTGGGAGTTAGACTATATAGTCCTCGTTTTGACTTCCCATATGGCAGACGTCGCCTGCAGGGAACAACAACATCGCACCCCCAAGGTTCCACCCTTGGTCGCCTGTTGAACTGGTAGGCTCCTCTGCATCATACATGCGTCCCAAAGGGGTATTTGCAGTGGCTTGGACACAGCAGGTACCGCCAGCACTAGGACTTGGCTGGTGGGGTTCATTGCTAGTAAAAGCAGCAGAAATCCCATGTACACTGTTGATGGGCAAACTTGAGGGTCCCCCTCCTGCTTTTAAGCAAGTGTTGGGTGGAGGGGACAGGCACGAGGAGCCCCGTCATTCCTGGGCATCATTCCTGGTCATGCCTGGACTCTTGATCTGTTGATCAAGAACTCGTTCCGGGTTCTTGATCGAATGATCGAGAGTTGCTTCTGGATCCTTGATCGTTTGATCAAGTTCCATCTCGCACTGGTACGGCCTCGAGTTGCTAGTCGGGTCCAACCCTTTCATGCCCAACCCTCAGGGTTCATTGCCCGATGGGCAGTGGTAATCCCCTGATACACCATTCTTGGTTTGCAATTCCTTCATAATGCGAGATGAATGCAATATATTGTTACAAGTATCTACAGATACAGCATAAGCGTGAATATTCATGTCATAAGGTGCACCATGATAAACCCCAGCCGACAAAGTAGAATCACAAAGTCCTATGTCAGCATCTCTTTTATCTCCTCGATCTCTGTCGAGCTAGCGAGGTCTTCTTTCTCTATTTCTGCCAGGACAGCTCAGAGATGGGTTGCAAAAGTCGATGGCTTCTTCTTTGGGAACTTCAGCCACTTCGACTTGTCGGGCAGGCATTTATTGTCCTGCCTCTGGTGTCCAGTGTGTCCACACCAGAAACATTGCTTTTCTCTTTTGAGATGATTGATGTCCATAGGTTTGCCTTCACTGCCATAGGTGAATCCAGTGGCGTCCCTCTGCTCTTCGAGCCACTCGAGGAGCCCCCCACTGTTCTGGGCTTGGAACCAGTGGTCCTGCTGGGATATTTCCCGCCTTGGGCAAGATGAACTCGATAGTTCTTGTCCATTTGTAGGACCCTGCACCTCCACTCCCAGTAGGTGGTAGGCCACCATATTGTCTCTGCCCATGATGATCTGTTTGGATATTGGGCCAGATTGCGAGGGCAAGACTTCCTCCATTCCCTTGTTGTTGTGGAAACGTCGGCTTCCACAGCCAGCTGTTCGAATTTTTGAAGAACTCGATGGCTGTCTTGAACTGCGCTGTTGCGACTGCAGCCTATTTACGTGTGTAATTTTGCAATCTAAAGTGTTTTACATGCATACTGAGATATAGTGAGCAAGCAGACTAAAACTATGCATTGACACTAATGCTATGTGGTGCAATGATATGGAATATAACTTATGGCATAAGAAGCAATGGGATTCTAAACAGGACTTAGTCACAGCACTGTACCTGATGGGCATGCATGATGAGAAGGCCAAACCCTATACCCAATGCCTTAGGCTCTAACTTACAAGCACACTCATGGGAGCTAGATAAAACCTTGAAGATTGCAGTGACACTGAGAATACTTAGCATGCTCGCTAACTGTGATGTGTCTACCTGAAAATCTGGGGAAACTCCTTAAGTGAGATGACAGATATCACCAGCATGAACTTGGGCAATGGGCTTCAGCTGAAGTCCATGAGCCCATGTCCTATTGTTCTGAGTCCCATTGTTAGAAGACTCACTTGTTGCCGTGTCTATGAGAAGCCTCTGTGAATCCAAGAAAGAAGTCTTGAATGACATACACCAGGACTGATAGTTCCAGGCACCTAGACCTGTTGGTCGCTAGAGGAGAACAAGCCCGTGGGTGGTCGGGAGAGCACCCTACTTGGCCCACGTTTAGCAAGCTCACTATAGAAATGAGGACTAAAACTGGGAAGTCTGACTCAGATGCTCAAGTAAGGCAGCGGTGGCGACATGCTATGCATGTAGGAGGTCTGGGTACTGCATGACATTTGTATTCTAATTCCCCTGTAGTATAAGTAGGCTGGTTACAGTAGGTAGAGGCCAAGTTTCGAGCCCCTGAGTTCCCATGCATGCATTGAAGGTGGTACTGTAACAAAGGATCAGTTTGTGACTTTGAGCCTTGCATAGAGTTAGCAAGCTCACTCAGAGAAATATGAGATACCCTTGAGAAAGACTTTTTGTGCACTTAGTTCCGAGAGAATAAGAATCAGTGAAGCTGTTCTGTTCCATTGAGTGTTGATAAGTCCATTTGGAGTATTGTTCTGAAGAGGAAAAGCGAGATCTGTTCTGTTCTGTTCTGTCTGTTCTGTTCTGTTTCTGTTCAGTCTGTTCTGCATCAGTTCTGTTTCGAGTTTCCGTTTTCTGAATCTGTTTCCGAGCACTTCTGAAGTGTTCTTGAGTCGAGATCATCTGTTGAAGTTAGTTGGAGAACCCCTACATACAGTTGTGTAGCAAGCGGGCCTAAGGTCAGTGCTTGCCTGTGGTGTTCTTTTAGCGAGCTCACTAAAGTTTCGGTGTGTATTGCCTCTGTTTCTGTTGGGATCAGTGTCCCTTGTGTATTTTAACTCAAATCTGCCTTGAAGGTTGCGTTGCGCCAGTGAACAACCTTCCTGTAAAAGTTCCTAGACTTAGGGATTCATTAGAGAAAGCTTAGCTTCACTAAGAGCACTGAGAATAAGAGAAACTCTTCGAGATATTGAAGTATAGTCGGATCGCATTAGAAATAATCGCTCCCTCTAGAACTTACGAGGTTGATTGTAGTTTGTGCAGTTGTGTGAGTGTGTGTGTGGGTTTTTGAGGTTCGCCTTTTAGCCTGCTCACTATTCCACAGGTGCCCACAGCCAGCCTCTTCAGATGCTTGTTGCAGCTTCTTCCATTGCATCTGCTTGATTTGGAACCTCTGCTACCTCCCTGAAATGTTTAGTTTGGACGTTTTCCTGGAAGGTCTCCCAGGAGGGGAGGCGATGCCTCCCAACTGTGTGAGTCTTGTACGTGTCACTGTTGATGGCCCCACCAGGTCATCGTTCCCCACCAAACCAGTGGGTGCTGATGAAGACTACCCGACTTGGGCCATACCCATTGCTTCATTAGAGGAGTGAAATAGGTATTGGGCGAAGACCCTCAAATGTAGTATTTGCAGTGATTGAAGAAATGATTAGGTCACTGGCTTCCCATGGAACTTGTCAGGACCTCTATCAATGTTGGTCTTCACATTTCCCCAAGGGTTGGGGTGTCTGTCGGCAATGACCCATCCACTGGCAGATCAGGTGGCAGAGGGGGGATTGGCAGGATAACGGTAGTGATCGGAGATTTTTGATCACTACAGGGTGATGAGGTGAGTTGATGCTGGAGGTCAGTGGTATGAGTGGAGGTCCTCCTCCACCACCTTCCTCCATGGTCCTCCCAGGCTAGCCGCCAACTCCTCCGAGAGCACGGAGTGCTGGTTTCACCCGCTTCCTCCTGCTGACACTGATTGTGAGGGTTCTCTGCCCATGCTATGGGCATGGAAGGTGTCTCCTCCTGCCGCTTTCAGTCCTAAGGGTGCCTGGAAGTTGCCCAGGTGATATCAGGGATCGGGTTTTCTGAGCCTACTATTCCCAGGTTTAGGGAACGACTCCTCACCGTAGCATCTCCCTGGTGCTACAAGTCCAGTTGGGGTGTATTTTGTTCCAGTCCAATGGTGGCATGATACCAGGTTTTCAGTGCAGAGTATCCTGTCTTGCCAATGTGGAACCTAGTTCTGCAGCATTATATGCTTGTTCTTGGTCAGACGTGGTCCAATCCATGTTGTACCGTAATTGTCTGCTTGTCCATTCTAACATCTGCTGCCATGTTAGATCATATATTCGGTCCATGAGTCTCTGTACTTGAGCCCTGAACAAACTCAGGTGGGTTGTCGGAGGGACTTCTACTGTGGGGGCTACTGGGCTCATCCTCCTGAAGTCGCTGGTCGATGACCAGACCAGCTCGGGCCCCAGGGATCTGTCTTGTGTTGTCATGGTCGGGTGGAAAACTGATGACCTGGTATCGGGAGAATAATCCCGTATCCTGCATACCAGTCATCGTTCCAGTCCCAAACGCCCCTGAAGTATCTGTAGTACTCATCCCAGATCTCCAGGGCATCTTCACATCTCCAGATCCAGGGCCATAGATCTCAGAGTGGGAGGAAATCCCTGTCATATCCATCAAGGTAAACCCTCCTTCCAGGGCAAGGAAGGGCTCAAGCTCGATGGGGGGTTTTGCTCCCTTGTACTCGTCGATGGCCAAGGTTCTGAGATGCTGACAGATGGAGCAGTTGCAGTAGGGGTACGGATGGGGAGGGGTCTGGTCAAGCTCCCTTGGGATGCGGTTCAGGAGGATGATAGGGTCCGGAAAGGGTTGGTCTCCAGCAAACCAATCGAGGATTCAATCTCCCTCTGGTGTGTGTCTCCTGGGAAGATAATCCACTGGCCCTCATTAATTGGGGATCCTGGGTGGGTGTAGTACTCTGGGAGCTCCTCATTATTACTGTCAGAGTACTTGGTGAATACAACGTTGTTGGGTCCATCTTCGATGGCATCGTTGGTGAAAGTTTCTGAGATGTGGGCAAAACAGGGCTCGGCAAATCTCTAAGGTCGGTGATGGTGATGAGCGTTCAGGGTAGAACTTTGGATTCAGGTCAGGGAGAGGGCCAGACAAAGTCTGACTCATGGACAGACTCGTCGTCCCACCAGGAAGGGGGTCCTTCAACTCTGTAAGTTCCATCAGGGGTGTATGATGAGAGGGAGGTTGGGGCATCGTGCCACTCCAGCTCGGGAGATTCATCTCTTCGATGTCCTCCTGCATCAGATACTCCCCGTATTTCCCCTCATCCCCAGGCAGGGAGGAACGGGTTTTCACCTTCTTTGAAGGTGGTTCTCGTCTGGTTCATCTATGGATGATTTGATCGAATACGTCGATGTAGAACCTACTCATTCCTCTCTGATAGAGGCGCTCTTCATCGTCATTGAACCCTGGAACAGCAGCGGATAACTCTGTGGAGGTGATTGATGGCTCCCTGGAGTCATTGTCATCACCCCAGGTCGTGTCATCCCAGGATCCATCCGCATTGGTCCAGTACTCGGTGGTAAACCTGGGGTTGACTCGGTCATTGTTGTCAGGAGGGATGCTGAGTCGTCTGAGCTCTTCCTCCTGAAGGGATTCTTTGGCCTTCACCATCTTGCTGATCCTCGCTCTGAAGCTCGAGCATGGGGGCTCGGTCTTCTCCATCAGGTAAGGGAGGTCGAAGTGTGTCTCGCTCCCTCCTTGGCTATGGTGTGACTGACCTGAGCCAGACAGTGCTTCCTGTTCGTGAGGTTCCTGTTGATGAGCCATTGAGTCTGAGTACTCTCCCTCTTCCAGGGGTCAGTGCTCTTTGGTGTCAGGTTGGTCAGGTAATGTGGATAACTGTGACTGCAGTTAATAATGTCAAGATACTGAAGGTACTTCCGAAGATAATGGCAGTGCAGTCTGAGGGGGTGAGCGGCATAAAGTTTGTTGTACCACAATGAATGTTTATGGTCTCAGAGTACAGTGGATGCCGTTTTAAATAATGGGCTGAAGATTTCTTTTTCTTTGGAAGTATAACAGTGACTGCCTTGAAGCAGTACAGTTACCGTTAACAACAGTAAGGGTAGTAAGGGCAAGCTTCGGCTAATTGTTAAGCACTAACTCTAATCTGAACCAAAGCTGATCTCTATCCTGTCACTCGCGTTCAGTGATTCAGTGTTAGAGAGGTGTTGGTAGATTGCGAGAAGTTAGGCATCACTTATAGCAAAAGCAAGGAGCTTGTAAGAGGTTAGGAGTATATAACCTTAGCCAAAGCTGGAGTCTAAGGCCACAGTGTAGGCTAGCTTAAATACATGTTAGACTCATACTAAGAATAGTCTCTACAAGGGCGCATGCAGCAAGAAGTGCACCTTTCAATGAATGAGAAGTGAGGACACTAAAAGAAGTGCACTCCTAACGAATGAGAGTAAAGAGTGCATATCACCTGCATCTGCATAGGACTCCATCTGAATAGGCTGCATCCTGTAGACCGCCCTTGACTAGCAGTTGACTCCTGTCCAACTACTAAGAAGCATGATGCCATCAAGAGAAGCATGATGGTACATGCAGGTCATCGGTCATCTAAGATGCAGCAGCTATGAACTGGGGTGACGGCAACCAGATAAACAGGTAAGGGGTGTGCCAGTGGAATATTATGGGTCTGAGAGATAAGATAGGTAGGTCTGGGGTTCTGAGGGATAAGGATAAGATAAGATAAGGAAAAATAGGGGTAAAGTCATAATAAAGGGTTTTTGGATCGAGATCTGGGAATAAAGTTAGAACAATAGTAATACAATCAAATGGAATGACAACTCACATAGCAATGTGCTCGACACACAGCAGTGCTGCTGTTGTCCCGCTGGAATGTGGTAGATGCAACAAGGGGAGAACAGTGAGCATCGGGGGTCATGCCCGACTCACAATGATGTGCAGGGATGGTGCTTTTTTCTGGCTGACATCATAGGTGTAATGACAGGAGGATGGCAGGGTATGGGGTTTTGCTGGTTGGGATGCAGCGAGTGGAAGAATGGCGATACAACCTTTCCCAGTCGCTGCACCCTCCCAGGTGTTGGAACATGAGGAGGTCAGTTTTGGGGTATGGGATGGTCTGCTACTCTGAACCAGGGGGACAGAAATTATTGCCTTTCGCTGAGAGGGTGCCTTCATACGAGCCATTGAACAGGCACAACCACCGGCACCTCAGATGTCGACTGAAGGACAGCGTGTGATGGCCACTCCAATGAGCAAGCCATGACCTTTTCATACACAACATCAACCATCAGCAGGTGTATCATATTGATCAAATGACGATGCTCACCATTTCCTCTACCTCCTTACCCTTGTTTCCAAGTTTCCAGGAGACATTCAGGATGAGAGAGGGCAAGAGTATATGCCTAGAAACAGGCGTGGCCAGCGATGCATTGAATGAATCAGTGACCTCATTCTCATCAACAGACGCGTCTGATGATGAGGAGTTATGAAGCATTGAATTTGTCAGCCACTCTATTGAGCGAGCTCTAATATCTCCTCGTCATCACTACTGGATGACTCTAAGGATGAGTCCCATAGAATGGGGTTAGTCAGCTGCTCAGGTAATGAGTGAGTCATGGACATTCCCTACACAATATCACCTATCAGAAGGTGTATAAACATAACTATTTGACAATGCTCACTGCGATGCATCCTTCCAGATCCTGACCGATTGTAGGCACACTCGAACTTGTCAAGGGCACTTCCAGGATCATTTTTTGAAGGTCGGTCACCAATGACAATGGCATTAAGAATGGCACAGTCTACAAGGTATGCATTAGCATGTTCAGCGATAGAAAGCAGTCCGAAACCCACTTCGAGGTCCTCTTCGAACTTGGCAAGGTCCCAACATAGTTTGTCGAAGAGGGGGGTTCGAGCTATTGATGAAAATAAATCCTGGGATACATGCTGAAAAGACAAATATCAGTGACCATAGGACATGTATTCTGTGCGGTGCTCACATCCGAGCTCTCAGCAGAAGGAATGGCAGGTTCAACCAAAACCTCATTCCTCACCCCTGATCCACCAACGGTTATACAGGGTGTGCCATTCTGCTCCGGGACCATTGCATATGATGTCACAACCAATTGGTTCGAGGGTGAGTTGCTGGTGGAGGAGGTAACCTGTCACACATAAAATTAGTTGGTACATGAAAGGCACTAAATGGCGGTGCTTACCTGAGCTTCAGGTATTTGGAATGCAGGTTCACCATCAGTTGACCTTGCAGACATGTACATTGTACTGTCACTGCATGCAAGGTTCTCTGATGGTAAAGACGCCATATTTATCAATGCCTGAAAGGAACATTGAATAAATCCAAACCATATCATGGCATATGACACCCACTTGAAGGTCTGAAGCCAGCAGTGAACCTTGTTCCTGTTTCGAAGAGAATAAAGTCAGGGATACCTGCTGAAAAGACACATATTAGTGACCATCAAACATGCATTCTGTGCAGTGCTCACATCCAAGCTCGCCATAGAGCAAATGGCAGATCTGAACGAGTTCAGGAGTCTGCTATGACAGATCATCCTTCCCACCTCCAACTGACGTCAGTGGTGGGAATGGACACCAGAGACATGATGAAGATGAAGAAAAGCATGGAGAGTGAGAGGGCTGAGCATGAAATCATGGTCGCTGTTACAAGTGAAGAGATGTCATGTGGGTTTCCTGATCGTTGACACTGACGCGTTGTGGATGCCATGTGTCCCAAAGATCATAGTGGTGATATGGTGAAAAGCAAGTCAATGAAGGTGTAGTTACAATTGGAGCACTTGAAAGATGGATACGCGTCGAACGTGTCGCTCATGAGGTTGAGACAATTCGAATTTCATCATGGCACATTCATATCCTGATATTGGATGAGGGATTTGAGTAAACGGCAAAAAAATTGTTGTCCTAGGCAGTGTCTCATTGATGAGGTGGGGATCATTAGGCCGTGGGTTCATTGTTCATTGGGAAGGAGACCGGTATTGCATCTACATAGTACTGACATATTGAGGTGCATATAGATCACGGCTCCTTCAAAGTACTCCTTATGTTTTTGGGGCCATAATAAGTTATTTCGTTCAAAATGTTCGAGTCATGATGTCTGTCACATCTGGAGGCAGTCAAAGAACCAGTTATGCGATAAAAGGCATGATATTTATTAGAGATACACTCACCCTATTGAATATATTCAATTGTCATTAAGGATGGCTCTCTCTGCTTGGTCGAAGGAAAGTGTTTTTTGTGCACCCTATCCCCTGCACCCTAACCACCAGCACAAAAGCATGCAGTGAGTGAGAAGAACATTCATATCCAAATCCGAGCAATACTCACTTTGATGACAGGTCCTCTGCGTGAGGAACCTGGTGAGCAGGAATGCTGGTATCCATATCACAAAGCTCACCATTTTAAGTCTTTCCACTACTTACTCTCAACAACATACCATCCATGCCAAATCTCACAAAGTCACTGTGTCTTAGTACAAGACCGAAACAATCTCTGGCTGGGCGAAAGATGCTTTGAGGTCAGTTTGATTCACCACAGAGAAGCTGTAATTGCATAGATCGCATAGTGTCTCATGAAATCTCTTCTGGTACCATTAATGAAACGACTGCACATTTCTGAGTGTAGGGATATGCATCGGCCACCTGCAGAAACAAGAAACTAAGCAGTTGAATTTCCAGACAAAGACAGATCCCCTCATCACCATAAGCATTGGAGGAAAAGATACTTACCTATTGAACATCTCTTATCATCACAAGGACCCTTTGCTTGGCCCAAGCAACAACTTTCTTGCATACACCATCCTCAGTAGCCAGATGGTCACCTGTACAAGAAATGGTAAGCAAGACAGTTATTATGGGTATGTAAGGTGATATGCTCACCTTTGTAAAAGTTTCCCCAGGTTATCCCTCAACATTACACAACTAATGTCTAACTCTTCAGGTATTCCTTGAGTTAAAGAAATGACTCGTCAGCTCAGCAAAGGAGGTATAAAGGCCTATTCGAATCCCAAGTCACAGAGATACACGAATTATTCTCAGAAGAATATCTTTCTGTAACATTGATAAAACACCTGAGTATCTCTGAGTCATGGTTTACTGCTTGCAAAAATGACACAACGAGCACCAATGGTCAGACTAAGGCAGACTCAGATACATTCATTATCATGGGTCCAGATAAAGAGAAAACATGTGTTTTTATTGAGTGTAAAATTCCACAGACTCTTCAGCAATCCATTGAAATAAGTTAAGCTGCAAGGAAGCAGCAAGTTTGAGTGAGCATAGAATCCAGAAAAAAAAAGACTGTGGCTGTGCTGCCACTAGACACAACACCTTCTCCATGGGCTGGCACTCCAGTTTTTCCCATTCTCCCTACTGCTGAACCACAGCGTCAGGATTGCTAAAATCGCACTAGCTCAGTGATTACGCTTGCTCAGAGGGTACAGAAGGACAGAAAGGTCATTATGAGGATCTGGTGTCATGCAATATGGTACCCTTGGAGCAATATGCAAGTGTGGGGAGTGGGCATGTTAATACTATTGGTAAGCCTCATTCCATGTCCACTGATCTTCTGGTATGGTGTACCCAAGACTTATACTATTGCTGACTATTGTTTACTCTCAGATACTCACCCAAATGACACATACTTCACCTGTTTCTTTGATAAATAGCTGTATAGGCACTCTTGTCGGAGGCGAGACGTTATTGTTGTAATGTTATTCATTTTTGGTCTACTTGTTGTCTTAATGCTGCTCTACGGTGGGCCTCACGTATTCTCTCAACTATCATCAAGGCTATAAGCCTTGGATGCTGCCTTCAGATCCTCATGAGCGAGTCTCTTGCAGGTTGCATGGTTCCTGTGCAATTTATGGACCATTTAGATGTCTCTACCTTTATCCCGGTATTGGTATCAGCTATGGTACCAGAGGTCTCATTCACATTGTTATCATCTATGATGAGGATAATAACTAGTAGGCTTTGTATACTGTCCTTGTGAAATTTTCTGGACCTGCACGCCTTGCCCCGTATAGTATTTTCTGTTATACCACCATCGTGTTTCGACTTGCCTTTGGTGCACCATCTCTGTCCGGTTGCTTCTTTGAAATGCACAATACCATAAGTTGGCGACATCTCCTGATACATGGCCTTTGTAAAACTTATGCTGCATGATACTGATGTTATTCTTCCCCAGTATCTTCTCAACAGAGAAAAGTTCGACCCCATTCCTCTCAACATCTTACCTCATATAGAATCTCCATGGAATTGTGTGAAGCATATATTTGGCACAGGCATGGCAACAATCTCGTTTGTTTCCATGCAAATGTTCGGCCATGTAGATGACACTCCCATCGGGATCCTCAATGACTAGAGCAATTCTGCCAATGTGGACAACAACATCAATATTATTCTAGGTGACCTCTGTTCCCCTGTTCTCTGTCTCGTCAGCTCCCTTTTTGATATTCACAATGTCCTCAAGCTGGAAGTTATCAATCATCTCCAATTCACCGTGTTCCAGATCAATATCAGCAGATAACTCACTATCAGCATTCATGCTTGTCGAATGAACTGCCTGCCCAAATCATAAGGAAGAGGCATCATTGCTCGCTTGCCAGCTGTCATCGGGATGTGCATTCCCAGATGCGATGTGTGCCACGATAAGCGTAGGTGAGATTGCCTTCATAGTAGGACATTAGCATTGAGATTCTTTCACAAAGATGGAATGAGGACAAACAGTTATTGAAACATAAAGGGTTTGTGGGTAAGCAGACGTAGTCACATTGAAGGTGTATAAAATCATGTATCCTATTACACCAATGACATAGAGCAGGGCAGATTTGTCAAGGATTCAACCATAGCCCGTATACATTCGTACTATTTCTTCTTTGAACTTACCTTCTATATATAGTTTTACAACCCCTTTACTTTCATTGGATATACCTATCGTTTTACCCCTCTATGCACCTCAGCTGTTCACTATCACTACGAGTGACTGACTGAGGTGTGTATACCATTCATATTATCTTCACCTACATATTTCTTATGCTACATACTTTTAGCTGTTCTATCCTCAACAGGTAGCATATCTAATACAAGCCGTTCACTATCACTACAAGTGACTGACTGAGCTGTTCTATCCTCAACAAGATTCAACTAGGATCTCGATGACTCAGTGGTAGGTGCATGTATTGATGTTGTCATCTATGTACTTCTTGAATGTCAGGATACGATAGATTATGAGTGTGGTACACCAAAGTGTGGTTCCTAGGGAGAAGGAAAGAAACATTATTGCCCAGCTGACTTCTGATAGTGATGACGAGGGTCCAGTAGCTGTATTGTGTAAACCTATTTGAAATGCAAAATAGCCACAGACTGCAAAGGAAGGTTGATCATATAATAGGGGAAGGAAGTTCCAGTGCTGTACCTTCCTGAGCCATAAGAAGTAGTATTGATAAGAAAACGACAGACCAACAACAGCTGCAAAACAATCCAACAGTGCCAGATCTATACAGTGTGCAATAGTCAGTACATGTTGAAAATGGGAAATATAGAACACCATAACAGACCATGATGCAGTCGGCAATGCCAGCATTGATACCCAACGTAATTACCGGCCAAGTATATAGAAAATGAGCAATACTAGAGTTTCCTTTCCCAATATAGAGGTAGATAACAAAAGCCCAGCTTGCAGCAATATAAATCGTGGCGAAGACATACAAGAACACAATGAGGAAGACCATGATGGTTCAGTTTTTGGGCCAACATTGTTTACTCAAGACTATCGATATCTATATCATGCACAGCACTGCAAAATTGAGGATCAACGCACATGTCGCCCACAAAGCCTATACCACAATCCAAGTATGGATGCCTATTATATCTCAACCCACTCAGTAAACGTGTATATGCATCAATTTGCATACTGACCATTCCCAAAGACTCCCAATAGCGCCTGATTCAATGGTGCGATTAATGCTTGTTCATCTGGCATGATGAAGATTTGCGGAGAGGTTTGCAGACTGAGTTCAATGTCTACCCTTATGTAGCACTAAAGAAAGGGCTTAGCCCACTGTTTCATTAAAACTGATGGGCACAGGATTACAGATAGTATGATTGCAGAGGGGTAAGGATATCTTACCAACACAGAAGTATCAACTTCTGCCGGTGATTTCAGGGCATGGGACCAGAAGTCTGGGCTTTCGAACTTAAGAGCGAACGATCCAATCTTCAAGCGTCCATGGACTGCGCTAATCTTCTCTAACTTCAATGGTGGCATGATTCATGAACAACCTAAGCGAGTACTAATCATTAGCAATTTTACAGTACAAAGTTGTAGCTTACCTATATATGTCATTCGATCCGCCAAAATCTGACAAGGCTGGCACTAACAGTGCTCACAGTGATAGTTGCAACCATGATCTCGCCATTGAATCCTGGTAGCAATTTATCTGCTGATATTGACCTGGAACATGATGGATCAGAGACGACTGATAGTTGCGAGCCAGAGGGCGATGTGGATACCATTCAGATGTTGGTTGCTGAAAACAAGGCACAATTCCGAGTCCTGTGTATACAGGATTCGGTCTATGCTAACCTAGGCTAACCTGAGGATCTCGGTGGCGGTGCATGATGGTGATAGTCCGATAATTCGCCGTGCCGTGTTCCCTGCTTAGTAATACCCTACTTATTACTTCGTACCGCCTTAAGGACTCCGCTCTTCTTCGCTTTCTTTCGTTTTCCCGCCTCGACGTTGAACATGATTCAAATCGCCAACATTTCGGTACGTACTTGAGATTAGTGCATTCATGATGGAATTAACAATTCCTTTAGACGCCGTATTCCTGATTACTGGGGAGGCATTTGTCCAAACGGTCTCATCTCTGTGCTTCACAGCTATTTCTTGTTCCTTGATCTCGACCTCGACTGCGACTCCGTACTCAACAACCGCAGATACAGTATTAGAAGACCGACAATCTCCGCCACTTTTCCCGCACAGATCGTCACCGGGACTGGTGCTGTCAACTTGATCAGTATCCCTCCTGATGTCCAACAAGGGATGCCCTGCGGAAGCGTTAGGATGACGACCGAGATGGGCTAGTTGGCGACGGTGAATGGGATATGCTGGACCTTTTTGGGAAGACTGGCCATTTGAAGCCATAACGAAAATTGGGTATGTGCTCCCCTCACTCAGTTCAGTTTGCTGACTATCACAGATATTGTCTCTGCTCGGAGCAGCTTTCTCCACTGCATGCTGTGACTCCACCTGGGTACGATTCGGCATTGCCAAGGCCATTCAGCCTCCCACCCTCGCCATCATCAATAGATTCGTTGTGGTGTCCTTGGATGTCGTCACCCTTCATTGCAGACTTGAGGTGCTGTATTCAAAGATCAGTAGTCTTTTACCATGTATCATTAGACCATTATTCAATCAATTTGAATCCAAATGTACTGCTGTGACATCCGTTAACTTGTGAGCTTCTCCGAAGAGCAGGGAATCCTGCCCCTTCTCTATTCGTTTACGCTCTGGAGTCTTCTTCACCTTGTCACGATCGTCGTAAATTTTCTCAGTTGGTCGATACAAGCTCAGTATCCCTATTCCGTTGTACCATTCGATGCATCTTGTGCCGCCCACGCAGGGCAAAGGTCCCCGATGGTAGCGTCTACAAACTTGCCCTTGTCTAAAAGAACACATCGTCAGCACCACCGAGACATCCAGGTCCTATTGAACGTACAGTGCACGCCAATGTGCTTCCAACAGTGCGCCCCTCCAGCATACTGGTCACTGGAGAGCGCAACGATGTGGTCCGAGTTCTGCATGGGCGCACCGCAGGCGCCGACGCCGACGCCCCCATTGGGAGTGTACCAAGTCGCTGGGAGCTAGTATGAGTACGACCGCAACGAAGACTGTAGCAGAAGCGCGTACCTTCTCCGGTGAGCGCGTTGACCACGCCGATGGACAAAGCCAATGCAGCGATGACATATTGCTTGAGAGAGAACGTTGTAGATATGTCGAGTATTCGAAAGACTTGTGGGTTATCGAATGATGATATGGAGAGGCCATTTGATGTTTTTATATCTACCCAGAGGGTCGAGAGAAACGGATATTATTATAGAGCAGAGGTTCAACTGGGGACTAGTATCGGATTAAGAATGCACCCAAGAGCAGAACCGAGATATCAATTCATACTTAACGACGAGGAATAGGTGTGAAACGGCGCACAAGTACACCTAGATCTGGTAATATAAACACCGGTCGAGGAATAGAAGACGGGGCGGGCGCGTACGCGAAACCAACAAAAAATGTGATGGCCCAGGTATCTGAAAATTCCTTTTAGTTTATACAGTGGAACGGAGCAGTTTTCAGGATGAAAAGGCCTACAAAGAGACCATAAAAAATAGCTGAGACCCTTAGACATCAAGCCCAGCAGTACCGGAAGACACATTCTGAAGAGGGTGTCCCACTCGACTAGCACCGAATGGGTCTACATACCAACGGTGCGGAGAGATGGATAAGGCGGGCTGGGGGAGTTTGAACTAGAAGCAAAGGCACGATAAATAGTCGTTAGGTAGAATTAAAAAAATACCATCGTACCAAATGGGCCGACCCAAGCAAGTATCTTGGGCCCGTAAGGAGCGGAGTAACAAAAGACCTTGACCTTTAGAATATTCATAGGGCGGGCTAAACGGGACCGCATGAAACAGAAACTGGAGGGTGTAAGCAGATATGGAGCCTGAGGCAAAAAGTCTACAAATTAGCTGATAGATACGAGTACAAAAAGAGAATCCCTGGCTGAAAGCGTGGTGCGGGCTTGTTTCATCAAAGGACCATTCAAAAGTCAGTTAGTCGACGAAAAAATGATGCAGACGGCGGCTGCCAGGGAGAGTTAAACTAGGACACTACGACACCATTGATGGTCGCTGTCTGTTGCTGAGCTGAACACGGGAGTGCTCGGAAGACTGGAAACTTGGGTGTTGGACGCGGTCCGGTCCCTCCGAGATCACGTGTACTTTAGGGCAGGGCACAGGTCATTTGCCGTCTGCATAAACGGGATTACTGATGCCATTGCTGAGTTACCAGGACAGATAGAGATAATAGCGACTGAACATGAACTTTGCGGTGCAATTATGGAGTCCGAAGGGCATTCCACGTTTGTAAACGGTAAAAACCTTGATAATAGCAGGACAGAGAATACGTGGCGCAGAAATACTAGCACGCGAGGCAACATGTTGAATGATGATAGATAACATTACAACACTAACGCCTCGCCTCTGGGAGATGATATCAGTTCACGGAAAGCGGCTCAGCAGAGCATAGCATGTAGCTTACCGGATACACTACACAATATGTGTTGATCAAAGCTCGCATACATGCTCACTCGGTTATTACCCGGATGCAGTCTGAAACTCACCTCGAGGTCCTTTTCGTACTCAGCCAAGTCCCGACGTAGTTTGTCGAAGAGGGGGGTTGGAGCTATTGATGAATATAAATCCCGGGATACGTGCTGAAAAGACAAATATCAGTGACCGTAGGACATGTATTCTGCGTGGTACTCACGTCCAAGCTCTCCGCCGAGGGAATGGCAGATTCGAAGGAATCCGGAACCTCATACCTCGCGCCCGATTCACCAACGGCCATAAGTGATGCTCCGTGCTGTTCTGGGACCGTCGCAACCGATTGGTTCGAGGGTGTGTTGCCGGTGGAGGAGGTAACCTATCACACGTAAACTTAGTCGGTGCATTAAAGGGACTAAACAGCGGTGCTTACCTGGGCTTCGGGTATTTTGGATGCAAGTTCGCCATTGGTTAATCTTGCTGACATGTATGCCGTAGTTGATAATGCCTGAAAGGAAGAGTGAACACATGCGGGTTATATCATGGTATACGACAGTCACCTGAAGGTTTGTAACTGGTAGTGAACCTATGTCCTGTTCTTCGTCATCTCCTCCCTGTGTATCCTCTGCGGCAGCAACCTCGCCTTGGCCAATTCCGCTTTCTTCGTTTGCCACGCGTCTCTCCAAAGTGTCCCATAAAGCAGAAACAATGACGTAGATTCCCGCCATTCCTACATGAGCGAACAGGACAATGCGCAGGATGCCGAACGTGGTGGAATTGCTCGCAGAGAGGAGGAGGCTTTGGACGACCAACAGACCCAGCGTGAGGGCGACCGTGACGGCCAAAATGAGGGCAAGGAATAAAGTTCGTGAGCTTGAACCCGAGATGGCAGAACGCAGCACGGTATACAACGAACTAGACGCAGAGTGATGCCATGGGATGGCTTCAACACCCGAATGAAGACCACGACGATGGCAGAGAGAACGGACATGATAACCGGGAGTGAGCACGCCTTGAGGATCTGCTTGTTCGACAGAGACCGTGTGCCATTAGGCGGGATACTAGGAGGATGCGGTTGGACGACCGAGGCCATGGCCTCGAAGACCGTTGGCGAGACGACATCGGCGACCATCATTTGTGCGAGAGGAACATCTGGTGCGACCCACCGCCAACTTATGTCAGAGGCAGAAATGGACGCCCTGTAGAGGGAGACCAGGAAGAGTAGACAAGTACTGGTTAACAGTGCCGAGTTTAGAACCATGGTGATGGTAGGTGAGAAGACTTATAATGTTGGATTTCTCGATCCATGGCTGCTTTTATACCCTCGATCTTTCCTCGATCGTCGGCTGCTTGCGTGACTGACGTGTCGAGGAATCCGACGCATCCTAGAGGGCAGAGTAGTAATCTGGTGAAGGGCGGGCGGTGGAAGGGAAGGTAGAATTTGAATGCTTGAAAGATCGACACGGGTCGGACATGCCGTCGTGAGATTCAGATGATTTGGATTTTTTCACGGCACGATCATATCCCGAAGTTAGGCCAAGGCGTTTTAGTAAGATTGAAAGAACATTTTCCTAGGCGTCCCGTCGATGAGCCCAATATCGTCTGGCAGCGCATTCGTTGTCTATTGGAATGCTTGGAAGATAAAGACTGGATTTCGGAGCGCTGGGCGCGGTCCGGTCCCTCCGAGATGACGTGTAATTTAGGGCAGGGCAAAAGTTATTTGCCGTCGTTGCCCGTACTATGCAGTGGTTGTACCGCGATACCGCATTCCTTGGACCTAAAAAGACGGTCCCACCGTCAAGGATGGAAAAAGTTCCTTACTCTTCCCATCCGAGCTGATGATGGTATGGACGTGATCACCGATGCCATTGCCGATATACCATACCAGGCCAAAGATAGAGATAGCGACCGAATGTGGAAGTTGCGTTGCCTTTCTAGATGTACGCATTGAATTATGGAGTCCGAAGTCAATGTTCCATGTTTGTAAATGGTAAAAATTTTGATGATGTCAGGACAGAGAATACGTGGCGCAGAAATACTAGCACGTGACGCAACATGTTGAATGATGGTAATGATGGTAGATGATATCAACGAACATCTCGCACCTGGGACATGATATTAGTTCATGGAATGCAGTTCAGCAGGGCATAGTATGTGGCTTGTTTTGCGCACAAAGATGGGCACTCGAATCGTCTGGATAGTGTTCACGAAACATAGAGCGGGTTGAACAAAATGAGGTGAACAGAGCTCTGGATGGCGCGAGTTTGAGAAGACTGGAAAGAGAGACGGACGGGAGCGACGCCGTTCACGATGAAGATGGACGAGTTGAAGACTGGAATGAGAAATGGAAAGGAGCGCTGTAGGTCGAGACGAGGCAGGATGGATGCATGGATGCATTCTTTATTCCAGAATCTGAACGTATTCCAGCAGCAGGCCGTGATGCGTATCCTTCAAAGTGAATTCTGTACGAGAAGCAGTGCGTTATAGGCAAGTTTTGAAAACAATAGAGGCAGACGTACTTTGAACCTAGCTCAACCCTCAGATCGATCAGTCCCGATGTTTACATTTGTACAAACTTAGCAGCGAAATATCTATGGATTAATCTGACGCATGGATCGCTGAGGGAACCAGTTGGCAGTGAAAAAAGGAAACGGTGGTTGTAGTTCCAAGGACCAAAGCGAAGGCCAAGTGCTCAAATGCGACCACTTACCCAGAAGAAGCGCTAAGATTTGAGCTTCAATTCAGTGGATCGGTCTCATAAAACAATAAATTTTCAAGAAACCAGAAATATACAAACACCAAAAAAAAAAATCCAAGAAACCCGGAAAGGTGTTAAATATGAATAAGGATAGAGTGTCCTCGAATCAGAACTATGCAAGTTCACAAGGGTATAGGCTGTCCCAGAAATGCCCAGAGAAGACCAAGAGATCCAGAGAGATAGAAACGAGTTATAGAGGAAATACTAGAATTGAGGAATAGCGATGACGATAGATGCCAAAGGATGCTAATCGAGCCAGAAAGCATCGAAATGATAGATGGGAATCAGGATAGGCTGGGGGTGTAGGATGGAGAGATAGAAACAAGGTAGGGAGGGAACAGTTGAAGTGAGGAATAGCGATGTTGATGATAAACTGACGATAGACGCCGAAGGATGTTATTCGAGCCCGAAAGCATCGAAATGATAGTAGATAGGAATAAGGATAGACTGGGGGTGTAGGATGCGACGAAGAGATATGCACATCGAAAATAGAGGTATAGGAGAATAGAAGTGATGAATAGGGATGATGGTAGGCTGAAGATAGGCACCGAAGGACATTATTTGAGTCCGAAGGCATAGGAATAGATAGGAATAAAGATAGACCGAAAAGGGGTAGAATGTCGACGAAGAGATATGCACGTCGAAAGTAGAGAGAAATGGGTTATAGGGAGTAGAAGTGATGATAGCAATGATGATAGGCCTGCAGATCGACGCCAAAGGACAAATATGCAAGTCCAGAAGAATCGACACAATAGATAGGAATAAGGGTAGACTGCGGAGGGTAGGGTGTCGACGAAGAGATATGCACATCGAGAAAAGATGATATAAAGATCTCGTAAGATACGAGCACGCGCGGGTGTCCTAAATGAATTTCTAAAGATGACGATGAGACCGAGAACCGACGAGACACCGGAGACGATGAGGATATCATAGGATGTAATAGTTTGTTGTTGACACGAAGCATTGGGAAAGGCAGAACAGGACTAGTCAACTACCCGTCGGTAGCCAACCGTCCTTCCGAGGCCCCTCAGAGAACAGTGTTAGCCCGTCGGCCACACCGTCTCCAAGGTTCCTCGTATGCCAGGGATAGAGGAAGGACTGGTAAGCTCGTCAGCGAACCAACCTTCCTCCGGTGCCCAGCCGCATGCACCAGAGCCCGTCGACCCCAATGCACCGCTGATCGTCCCTAAAGATTCCCAATGTCGCGACATAGCACTGAGTAGTTTCTTTAGTCGATATCCTCGTCATCTTCAAGCGTTCGTCGGTGTATCATGGTGGCAAGTTCATCAAGGATTTTTGGAACTAGGGATCTGCGAATAAAGTCAGAAGAATGAAAATACAATTGTCTGAAATGAAAGCTTACGTAGCGATGTGCTCGGCGGACAGCAGTTCTGCTTTTGTCCTGCTGGCGCGTAGTAGGCGCAATGAAGGGGGAACGGCAGGGGATGGCGGTTCGCTGGTTTGGATGCAGCGAGGGGACGGATGGCGGTAAAGCCTTCCCCGGTCGCTGCACCGTCCTGGGGATCGGAATCCGAGAGGACGTCGGCTTCGGGATGCGGGATGGTCCAATCATCTGAACCGGGTCGACAGAAATTACCGCCTTCCGCTGAGAGGGCGCCTTCGTCCGAGATGGCCTTGGAAGTGCGAGCCGACGAACAGTCGTCACCGCCGGTGCCTCAGATGCCGACCTCAGGACTGGGTTCGATGGCCTCTCCAATGGCTGAGCCATGTCCTTTTCATGCCCATCAGTAGGTGTACCACATTAATCAAGTGACGATGCTCACCGTTTCCTCCACCCCCTGACCCTTGTTTCCGAGTTGCTGGGAGACATTCGGAAGCAAGGAGGGCAAGGGCACAGGCGTACCCGTAATCGATCCATCTGAGGATTCCGAGTCCTGAAGCATTGGATTTCTCGGCCGCTCCATTGAGGGTGCCCTAATTTTCTCTTCGTCATCACCACGGGATGGGTCCCGTAGGGCAGGGATCGTCGGCCGGTCTGGGAATGGGAATGGGCAAGCCGCGAACATGTTCTACACAACATCACCTATCAGCAGGTGTATAAAGATAACCATTCGACGATACTCACCGCGACACTTTGTTCTGGTTCGTGGACGACTGTAGGCACACTCATAATTGTCGAGGGCACTTTACGGGGATTCATGAAAAGGTCGGTGACCAATAACGTCTACAAGCCACGCGTTAGCACGTTCAGCAAGAGAAACCAGTCTGAAACTCACATCGAGGTCCTTTTCGTATTCAGCAACGTCTCGGCGCAGTTTATCCAGCGGGGTTTGAGCTATTGCAGAGTGGAATGATGAAAATAAATCCTGGGATACGTGCTGAAAAGACAAATATCAGTGACCGTTATACATGTGTTCTGTGTATACTCACATCCGAGCTCTCCGTGGATATACATTGTACTGTGACTGCGCGCCAAGTTCTTTGATGGTAGGGACGCCATATTTGTCGATGCCTGGAAGGAACAATGAACAAATGCGGGCTAATTTATGGTATACGACACTCACCTGAAGGTTTGAAACCGGTAGTGAACCTATGTCCTGTTCTCCGTCATCTCCTCCCTGTGTATCCTCTGCGGCAGCAACCTCGCCTTGGCCAATTCCGCTTTCTTCGTTTGCCACGCGTCTCTCCAAAGTGTCCCATAAAGCAGAAACAATGACGTAGATTCCCGCCATTCCTACATGAGCGAACAGGACAATGCGCAGGACGCCGAACGTGGTGGAATTGCTCGCAGAGAGGAGGAGGCTTTGGACGACCAACAGACCCAGCGTGAGGGCGACCGTGACGGCCAAAATGAGGGCAAGGAATAAAGTTCGTGAGCTTGAACCGAGATGGCAGAACGCAGCACGGTATACAACGAACTAGACGCAGAGTGATGCCATGGGATGGCTTCAACACCCGAATGAAGACCACGACGATGGCAGAGAACGGACATGATAACCGGGAGTGAGCACGCCTTGAGGATCCGTTTGTTCGACGAAGACCGTGCGACGTTAGGCGGGATACCAGGAGGGGACGCTTGGAAGAACGTCTCGTGATGCAGGTAGTCCGTAGGCTTCATCGAAATTCGCGTCGAGGATGGTTCGGCAGGAACCATGGTCT
>NW_026848684.1:0-24719 GCF_030435595.1 Desarmillaria tabescens | reverse complement strand
GTTCAGTGTCTCCAATGCTGTTGCCAATGTTAACGACACCATCGCCCCCGAGCTCATCAAGTCCGGCCTTCCGGTCACCTCTCAGAAGGACATCGACGATTTCCTCATCAAGCTCGACGGTACCCCAACAAGGGCAAGCTCGGTGCAAATGCCATCCTTGGTGTTTCCATTGCTGTCGCTGAGGCTGCTGCCGCGGAGAAGGGCGTTCCTCTCTACCAGCATCTTGCTGATCTCGCCGGCGCGTTAAGCCTCCATTCGTCCTCCCGTGCCCCGCATTCAATGTTATCAATGGTGGTTCCCACGCCGGAAACAAGCTCGCTTTCCAGGAGTTCATGTTGATGCCAACTGGCGCCACCTCGTTTACCGAGGCCATGAAGATCGGCACGGAGACTTACCACACATTGAAGAAAGTCATCAGCGCCAAGTACGGTATTGACGGTATGTATGTCACCATCAAATTGGAGTTATCACTCAGCACTTACGTGCGCGCCTTCATCAAGCCGTCAACGTTGGTGACGAGGGTGGTTTTGCTCCCAACGTTTCTGGTCGTGGAGGAGTGAGTCTCTTGAGCTCCTTTCAGAGGCCATCAAGAAGGCCGGATACGAGGGTAAGATCAAAATCGCCCTAGATGTTGCGTCGTCCGAGTTTTACAAGGAGGGCA
Source organism: Desarmillaria tabescens (assembly GCF_030435595.1). Taxonomy (NCBI): domain Eukaryota; kingdom Fungi; phylum Basidiomycota; class Agaricomycetes; order Agaricales; family Physalacriaceae; genus Desarmillaria; species Desarmillaria tabescens. The sequence continues at coordinate 24,058 of NW_026848684.1, read as the reverse complement.
AGTACGATCTTGACTTCAAGAACCCCAACTCGGATCCCAGCAAGTGGATTTCCGGTGTTGAGCTTGCTGACTTGTACTTGGGATACGTCAAGAAGTACCCCATTGTCTCGATCGAAGACCCCTTCGACCAGGATGACTGGGAAGCTTGGACACACTTCACTGCCAACAGCGGTATCCAGATCGTCGGTGATGATTTGACGGTGACCAACCCCCTGCGAATCAAGACCGCCATCGAGAAAAAGGCTTGCAACGGTCTCCTCTTGAAGGTATTTCAGTAGCCATTTCTGTTGATATACTTTGTTCATTGTGTTGACAGGTCAACCAAATTGGTACCATCTCGGAGTCAATTCAAGCGTTTGTACCCTTCTCTCAATTCAATGCGCACGTTGGTTGAAACGTGTTTTAGTGCTCAGCTTTCGCAATCTGATGGTTGGGGTGTTATGATCTCTCACCGCAGTGGTGAGACCGAGAACACTGTTATCGCGGATCTCGCCGTTGCCCTGGGTGTCGGCCAGATCAAGACTGGTGCTCCTGCTCGTAGCGAACGCGTTGCCAAGTACAACGCGCTTCTTCGCATTGAGTATGTTTGGCCTGAGGCTCTTTTCCCATACTTTTACTAATGCAACTCTCAAGGGAGGAGATCTTGTCTTCTGGTGCCACCTATGCGGGTGACAAGGGTCTGTCTGCTGGTCACACCGCCCCCGCTCTGCTCAAGAAATAAAGAGGAAGTACTCAAAAGAAGAAGATAGTTGTAACAAATAGACATTGCTCATCTCTCACGCATCATGTATCATGAAAATACGACAAGCTAAATGCCCATGTACGCTTTTGACAGAAGGGTCGGCATTCTTTGGAGGTACGTGTCTAACGTCGTCCCTGACTTGTTTAGAGTGAGTCTAAGTTATCCAATATGCATATCATGACAATAGATCCAGTAACGAGTGTGGTATGTATCATATGCGAGGGTATCATGAGCATAACTTGGAGGCTGTCATAATCCTGATACGGCACTGGCCCTATCCAGAAGACCCATCATACGTCTACTCAAGCGCTCCGCCTCTAACTTACGCTCCAGCACCTGGTGAGCAGGTGTTTTCTTCTTGGGGAGCCATACTTTACCGCTCTTGGTTTCCGCGCGCAGCGCATTGATGGCGGACAGGTCTACCACGCGAGGCGAGGTCGAGAACTTGATCACATCTCGATACAACAATTTCGTCTCCGTCGTGAGAGAGCGTAGCGTTGGAGGTGAAGGAGACCGGTCCGAGTCTGAATCGTCCGTATCAGAGAATCCGGATGGGTCGAGGGGTGGCGTTGGCGAGCGCACAAATGGTTCCGGGAGCGGCGGGAGCGTCTCGATCTCGCGTAGCAGGTCCTGTCCCTTGAGATAAGAGTTCTCCGTCCTGAGGAATCGGACCGTTCCTCGAAGAGCCTCGATCTAGGCGAAAATTTGTATTGGTCTGTTTTATTTTTAAGGAGAGACGGCCGCCTTACCTGCTCCAGCAAATAGGACGTCTCCAGGCTTCCTTCGACGGCCATAGGTTCAGCTTCCACCGGTTGGACTCCCAGGACTATGGGAAGTGAATCATATTTCTTTGATAAAAGAAGGAATAGAGAGTACCTTGACGGTCATGACCAGCTGTCATGGTCTTCAGCTTGGCGTTGTCTTGCTCTAGGGCATCCAAGTCGGCTTGGAGTTGCTCCATAGCTTCTTCATAGGCGCGCTCTTGCTTATGAGCCTTGGCCAGCTCGCCTTCAAGATCAGCGATCGTATCTGCCTGTTTCTTGACCGCCTCTATTCGTCGTTGCATGAGCTCGATCTTGACACCTGACTCTTGGATATTTTGGTCCTTGGTCTTCAAGCTCCGGACAAGCCCTTGAATCTCGTCGTTCAGTTGCGCGACTTTCCTCTCCGCTTCGATATTGACTGCTAAAGTGGCCTTTATCTCGTCAACCCGAGTCACCCATGGTGCTATGCTCGATGCTGGAAAATGGAAGGATTCAAGATGCATTAACATAGAGAAAAGCGCATTACTCACACTTTGCAACATTTTCGGTTTCCATAATTAGTGGTAGGAGCTTCCCACCCTCTTGTACGAGCTGGTTGAGAGAAGCTCCGATAGGCTCCCAGAAAGATGCATCTATCTTCGCATCCATACCCACAGTCGTGGTAGTCGCCTGCTTAACATAACCGAGAATCGTGTTAAGCTGGAAGGGTGTCTTCGCACTTCTCACATCACTCAGATGGGGCATTATCTGTTTCGCCAACTGAAGAGGACAGATTAGATGATGCGGTTGGTGATAAAAGGAATTGAAACTTACAGTGATTGCGAAATTGACAGGCTCTTGTACAGCATTGCTTAGAGATTGCATATGGGGCACGACGTGCGACTTAAGATGTGCAGATTCTTTGACTAACTCCTCCGTCCGCTTGGTCAATTTCCTGGAAAAGATAAGTTGAAAACTTCATAGGCAACAGAAAGTTTTCAGATACCTAGACAGGCTCTTAGCGCTCTTGCACTGATCTAAGAGCTTCTGCAATGGCTCAAATAGATCGGTATCGATATTCAAACCACCCATATCCAGAATAGCATCTGTCCAAAAGGCATGTAAGTGGCAACAGTTGAATCAGAAATGCCTAGTTGACCTTCATCCTTGAGAATGGCTTCTACAGATGTTTTCGTAAGACCAATGGCAGCAGCAAAGATATCAAGGTCAAGATCAAAAGCCGTAACATATCCTTGCTCCCGCTCTCCCAAGTCATAATCAAAGCCATCGAAATATTTGTCGGCGAGATGATCAAATTGTGCTTGGATCCTGAAGTCAGAGATGTACAGATAAGCTATCTCTTCTTCATGTACAAAGTGAAATAAAACTGACTTTTCAATATCACTAGCACATTCCATTTCCCGGAACGCATCTCGTCGCAAAAGATCGATATGCATGTCAATCCGCTTTTCCATCGGTGCAATCTCGGGATATATCCGGCCTTTGTTCAAGAAGGTTTCCACGTCGCATTTGCGCAATATAGCGGCGAAACGCTTGCAGAGAATGGATACAGCGGAAATTCGACCACGGAGCTGTTAACGCATAATTTCAGTATTGCACAGAGGAATTATCGGACGCTTGCTCACATCGCAGATACCGACGAGGACATCGGAACCTGGTCCATTGAGTGATTCAGGTAACCCATGCGCCTGAGCGACGACGGTATTTATTAAGTCTGCTTTGTATGCTAGGCGCTGGAAGAACAGATAACAACTAGTTGCATCACTATCTGTCTCGAGATACAATTGAGGCAAGTAGGGCTGTCATGAACTCAGCGATAGGTAACACATATCCAACAAGATACTTGCCTGGACGATACTCAGTAATTCTCTGCTTTCTCTTGCTTCCAGTTGTTTCAGCTCTAGATCAATATTCCTAGCCTGGTTCTTAGAAGCTGAGGATTGGAGCTTCATGTTCAAGGATATCATAGCAGCCGTTTGGGATGCCGCTGTGGCGGACTCGCTTTGGGCAGTCTGCGTTTGTAACCGGAGAGCGTCAAGCTCCCTATACAAAGCATTCTCAGCATACAGTTGCAAATTTCAAGTATGATACTCACGTCTGAAGCTGGAGAACGAGTTCTCTGAATTGAAGAATGGTACCTTCTAAGTCAAGAGTAGCTTCCTCTAGGGCCTCGACCTTTCGAACGTGTTCTTGAATTTGCATGTCCTTCGATTCTGCGAGAATGTAAGGCACACTTGAAACTTCACGAGGTCGAAAAACATACGTAGGTCTTCATGGAGGGCCTTCTCAGTCTCAACGTGGTTTTCTTCAAGCTCGTCGCTAAGTTCTTTTAATGCCTCGAGATCTTCGATCGTAATCCGCATTTCTTCAATTTTCTTGTAATAACAAAAGAATTGGTAAACGGTCGGAGTTAGACTTGAAAATAATAACAACCTACCTCGCCAAGCATGAGATTGCGCTCTGTCAGCTGAACGAGCATCTCTTCTACGCCCAAAGCATCGTCAAGTTGTAGCTTGAGGTCTTCGATCTGGACTTCTGCATTAGATAATTTGATAACGACGGAGTCGTACTGGGCTAGAGGACCATGAATCAGGGAGCTAAGTGGGTTTAACGAAGTACGCACACTGAAGATCTTCAATCCCCCCGACGTCCTTTTCCATCTCCGATATCTTCCTCCTTTGTTCCATTTCTGTTTCCTGTGTCATATCGCGTAGCCTAAAGCAAATGAGACCGAGTGATTGAGGGGTACGATAAAGGGTACCTGACTAAAGCTTCTTTAAGTCGTTCATTCTGCTTCTCAAGGTGGAGATATGCCACGGAATCTTTGCCGGCATTACTGCTTTCTTCATCGATGGAGATATCTGCACTTTATGAGAGAGTGGAAGGAGCGCGAAGGCGTAAAAACAGACCTGCGTGCTCTTCCTTGTAGACTTCCAGTTCTACCTCAGCGAGAGACAACCGATCCTTGAGTTCCTCCAGCTCTGCCTCTGCCATCTCCGCTCTTTCCTCAGCAACTTCTTTATCCAACATCGCCATCTCTAATAGCTCTTGACCATCGAGAAGGCGCGTCTCGGACAACTGCGCCAACTGTTGAGCATCGGCGAGTTCGCGTTTAGTGGCTATGAGATCAGTTTGAAGAGAACTGAGTTTTGCTTGGAGCTTGGGACGTAGAGCGACAAATGACTCTGCTTCAGAAAGTCGCGTTTCTAGTTCACGGACATGCCTTGCGTCATCAGCACGTTTGGCCTCCAAGACGCGTACCTTGGCGCGCAGCTCATGCAGTTCTTGCTCGTCTGGAGGTGGTGGCTGCAAAGAAGGTTATCGGAGACCTTTCGGTAGAGAACTAAACGTACAAGTGGAACCAAAGGAGAAGGCGCCCTCGCGGAATGATGCAAAAGTTGAGGTGACGGAGGCGTAGCTGGTTGAGATGGAGAGTGAGAAAGGGGAGAAGAGACGCGTGGAATTGTTGTGCCATTCGGCGGGGATGTCTGTTTCTGTATAGGTGATGGGCCATTCCGTAGCAATGTCTTTGTTGGAGGTCTTGAAGGAGTTGCTGTCTCCGGCGGGCTGGATCGTACACTGAGTGACTTACGGACTTGCAGGGTGGTTGGAGGCTGCCTCTTCGTCGGTGACGGCTGTCCTAATCGACTTGTTCGTGAAACGGGCGTTACCACAGGTTTCACTGGACTATTTGACCGCACTGACGAGGCTGGTGAAGCCGTCCGTACCGAATTTGACCGAGGCACTCCAACACTGGGAGTTCGCTGGTGGCCAAATGACGGCCTAGTTGCAATCGGTGCCGGTCGCTGCGACGTTCGTCAAGCCAGGATGCATACAAGTAGGCAGCTACGCACACTTGGTCCCGCTACTGGCTGCTGTTCCATACCATGCGTTCCTTTTATCTGTACAGGCCTCACGAATAAGCCGTAATTCATCCTACATTTGAAGTACGCCTGGCCCTCGAAGGTCCCATCATTCTTCCCATTGGGCTCGTACAATTCGATACCGAAGAACTTCCCTGGCTTCCCACTTAACGATCCATTCCATCGAATTACCCCGCGTCCGACGGGGACGTCGACGATGGTCCCAATAGGAAGATTAACTGCACTCATCGTGTCGGACAACGTCCAAAGACATTGGCAGTGGTTGACGCGAGAGGAAAGGGTGTCACAGGTGTGACCTTAGCTCCTTCCATCCGCCCAGTGGGGCCTCCATTGTATTAATCGGTCCGACTCCAAGCGCCGGCGCTCCTTTGCTGACTTGGAAGCGTTCTGCTAAGATTTGCAGAACGATGCACGACCATGTACCTTCGAGGCCGCCACCAAAATTCCACACCGGTACGACTTTTGCCTATCCAGACGTTTTGTGCTAACGCGTAATGTCAGGCCTCAATTCGGACTCGGAGAGCGAAACAGATTCGAGTAGGAAGCAGTCTCATTCAAGGACGAGGACAGAAAATCATCTTTCTCATCGCGGGGCGTCGCTCGAAACGTCCGTGGATGCAGCCGCCCCTCCGATTCCGTACTGGTCAGCAAAACGGCATCTAACATGTGGCAATCCTACCCCTCAGCCTCCGTGGTCCGCTCAGCTCACTCCCTGGCGCAATTCTGCCCTAGGAAAGCTCAAAACGGCCAATGCAGCATTGATTCTCTGCCTCAACATCGATGTCGACCCACCCGACGTTGTCAAGACTCAGCCCTGTGCTGCTTTGGAATGTTGGGTCGACCCTAGGCTCCTTCCCTCGAACCGTGCAGTCGAGGCTATTGGCGCAAATCTGAAGTCCCAGTATGAAGGTCTCAGTCTCAAGATCCAGTATAAACCAATACTCGACCCTTCGCAGGAAGACATCCGGAAATGTTGTCAACAGCTCCGCCGACAGGCCAAGGATGACGCCGTGTTATTTCATTATAATGGACACGGAGTTCCCAAGCCTACATCCAGCGGAGAGTTGTGGTGTTTCAACCGGAACTACACTCAGTACATTCCGGTGTCTCTTCAGGACATACAAAATTGGCTGGGATCTCCTGGCGTGTATATATGGGACTGCTCTGCTGCGGGCCATCTTCTGCAGAATTTCAACACGTTCGCGGAGCGCCGCGACAGCGATGCAACTATGTCACATGGTGGCTACGCGCCGGAACGTACACCATACTTGCAGTCGATACAGCTAGCTGCGTGTGCCGCGAATGAGCAATTACCCTCGTGCCCAGAGCTACCTGCCGATGTTTTTACGTCATGCCTTACCTCTCCCATTGACATGGCGCTTCGATATTTTGTCCTTAACCAAAAGTTACCAGATGGCGTCGAGCAAGATATGATCATGCAGCTTCCAGGTGATCTTAAAGATCGTCGTACCCCTTTGGGAGAATTGAACTGGATCTTCATCGCCATCACCGATACCATTGCATGGACTTCGTTTTCCCGAGAGACATTCTCACGATTATATCGGTGTGACCTCCTGGTTGCATCACTTTTCCGCAACTTCCTGCTCGCAGAGCGTATCCTGAAGAATTACGGCTGCACTCCACATACATACCCTCCCCTTCCCGCCACTAATACGCATCCTCTGTGGGCAACGTGGGACCTAGCTGTGGACGCATGTCTGCGACAGCTCCCTGATCTCCTTCGTAATAAAGCGCCCGCGAAAGCTAAGAATTCCGCGACAGGACAGCCACCAGCGCCTACGACAGTGATCACAGATGAGAACGAAGTCTTACCTGGTCGCATTGGGAGTCTCCGCCATGTGACTAAAGACGAAGACGCTTCGCAGATCCCACCATATACCTATATCCCTAGTCGGTTCTTTGCAGACCAGCTCACTGCATTTGAAGTATGGATATCTCGAGGTGGTTCTGCCCTGACGAGACGTGGTCCTATGTCCATGCCAATCTCAAAAGAGAAGGGACTAGAGGAGAACGGAACCACTGTTGACGGTGTAACCGAGGACAAACTTGTTCCTCGGAAACCGCCAGATCAGCTGCCCATTGTTCTCCAAGTCCTGCTTTCCCAGCCGCATCGCCTACGCGCACTTATTCTTCTCTCTCAATTCGTAGATTTGGGACCATGGGCTGTTAACATGGTCCTTTCTATCGGCATATTCCCCTACATGGCGAAGCTTCTGCAGGCTGCCGGGCAGGACCTCCGTCCGGTGCTCATCTTCATATGGACCCGCATTCTGGCTGTTGATCCATCCGTACAAGTCGACTTATATAACAACGCCCAAGGATACCGTTATTTCTCCAAAATTCTTGCGATGCCTGATGACGGCGTTCTGCCAAACTCATCCGAGCACCAGGCGATGGTTTGCTTCATTCTCGCATCCCTTTCCCGCGACTTTCCCAATGGACAATCTGCATGCTGGGATGAACGAGTCTTTGATGCTTGTCTTAACAAGCTGGATGATCCTGATTTTTGCTCCGCCAATGGGCTGCCCTATGTATTGCCCAACTTTGGGATTCAAATGACAAGGGTAGAAGGGACGCTATACAACGTACGACCACCGATAAGCTCAATAATATGCTTAATGACGAGTCTGTGGAAGTACGTTGTGCTGTGCTCTACGCCATGCAGACATTCATGGGAGCCAGTGGCTCGTTAGATCCAAATAAGAGAGGAGGCGGAGGCACCGGAAATTTGATGGGGTTGTTTGAAATGGAGGAAAACTTCCACATGCGTCTAGAGGTCTCTTTGGTCATGGGCGCCACTTTCATCATCAAGGATGATGCAAGTCCCATGGCACGGAAGGAGCTTTTGGTCTTGATTAGCTGTCTGGTAAGGGAATGGAGAGGTCACTTTGTTGTCTGTGCGTGGTTGTACTGGGAACAGGACCAACGCTGGCGCACGAAGGGCCCTGGTCCCTATTCACCGATTGACGACATCAGCGGGCAGGCAATCGAAGAATGGATAGAAAGTTTCGATTTTGCCAGCCAAGAAGATAATCGAGTCATCTTGTCATCTTTCTTCACAATCTTTGTTGTTCTCCTCGACCTTTCGGAGGACCCTTATTCTGAGGTTGCTGCTAATGCCCAGACGGTCGTGGACTATATCATGGCTCTTCTTTTGGATTCACCGTTCAGTCAGCATGATGCGACTAGTCTCAGACGGCAACCCGCTGTATCTCCCGACTACCGACCACCAGTCATTGAGACTGTACCTCGATCAAGAGTACCTTCCAGTCATTCTCCTCTCGCGTCCACCCCGCCATCTCCAAAACCACCTCGTCCAGCGTTCCCTCGTACTGATACGATGTCCTCGATGACTACGTCTGTATCGAACACCCTCCGGCGTACGTCCTCCTTTGCTAACGCTCTGAAGACCTTCGCGAACGGTGTCACTTTTCCTTCTCTGGAAGATGGGCATTCTGCACTGTTTGGATCATCGCGTTCAGACTTTGACATATCCCGACCACCCTCCCCTAACCTGAACCTAGCGCGGTACACACCGCCTTACTATCGCACGTCGCTACCCATCTATCATCAAAACGGACATCCATCTTCACCATCATCTCAACAACCGTCTGTACTGGACTACACTCCAAAAGATGTCATGGAGGCGCTGATGCTAGAGGATATGGAGCGATTGAGAGCGCGACATAGAAAACACCGACGTGGCGGTGGTTCCATGCCCAGCCCAAGTAATAGTACCTTTTCTACTGAATCTTCGGCCAGCAGTTTGATGTTGGGGCTGGGAACAGGTATGGGACTACGGGACGTGCTTCCGCTGAAGAGCACGTACTTTGATTGGTGCACGGAGTACTTTACGGAACCACAAATGAGGGTGTGTGCTACATTTTACACGTATTTGACTTTATTAAACTGATGTTGTTCTTGTAGCAAACGGAAGCGGATGAACCAGGCAGTATACAATACAATCATCAAGTCTGGAGACAACGGCGAAACGAGAAGGTTGAGGTTGAGACCCGTTCTCAAGCAGAAGTAGCGCGTAGGTCTATCGCTATTGTATGACCCGATTGATAACCAACTTATCCACTAGCATGTCACCGATGGGACAGACCAGTAGCAACGTTACAATCCATTGGACACCCGATGACCATGGCATTCCATTCTTATGACCAACATCTTGTAGTCGCCAACGACCACGATATTGTCGCGTAGGCTTTCCTGCCAAGTTGTTTGATTTTTCGGCTAATCGTGTTGCAGAGTTTGGGACTGGTCGCAGAAAAAGAAATTGAATCAGTTCTGCAACGGTAATCCCAGAGGAACTTCGATTACTTCTATGCATATCATTAACCAGGATGTTGGCGGTATCATAATGACCGGGTCCGGTGCGTGTCCTTGATTTAGATGCTAACATCGTACTGAATTGCTCCAACCAGATGACGGTATTGTGCGACTCTTTCGCAATTATGATCCTACCCTAGAACAAGGACCCATACAGCTGGTCAGTGCGTTCCGCGGCCTGCAAGAGGTAATATCCATCAAACGCGGGTCTGGCCTTGTCATGGATTGGAAAGCCGCTAACGGAACTCTGCTTATTGGCGGAGATTCCCGCATCATCAAAAGCTGGGATGCTCAGACAGAGTCTCAGGGAATGGTAAGTGGATATACCGCGATGCGTCATCTCCAGCAACTTGAATATTCAAATAGGACATCTTGACCGATTCCGAAAGTCCGGTTACAGCTATTGCCTCGGATCGCCATGGTTACTCTGAAGTCTTTGCTGTCAGTTTTGCCAATGGTGCTGTAAAGCTTTTCGATGCCCGAATCGATGACGAGGAGCCTGTGATCATGACATTCCCCGGCCACACGACATGGGTTCAGAATATTTGTCCGCATCCGGCATCGGGCTTTCAATTCCTGTCCGCTGGGTATGTCTAACCTTTCGGTGTCTTCATTTTTGTACTTGATGCGTGAATGTGTAGCGTGGACGGCGTTGTCAAGCTTTGGGATCTCCGAAATGAAAGGCAGGCCGCCGAAACATGGGATCTGAACTCAAGGGGACTATCCACCTTCGATGTCCATCGCACTACCGAAGTTTTCGCTGGGTAAGTGGTGATAGCCTCAGAGCTTATTCCGCCATTGACCATTGTATAAGATCTTCCGCTATAACGCCTCACCAATGGAAGGAGCAGAAGATAACGGTGCAATCTATCAAAGGACAGATGCCGCCTTCCAGCGTTTCGGTTCCCACTGGACACGTTCTTCAACCGCCTCGCGTCCCGGCGTCGCCCTTTTCGCACCGACTGACGTCTTTGGTGTTCCACCCTACGGAAATGTTGTACGGTGTTGGAGAGCCCGATGGTACCGGTAAGCTTTTCGTTATTTACCTGTGTCGTACAAGGCTGAGACTGTATCGGCAGTCCGAATCCTGGGGTGCAATTTAACGTCGGACTCGTCCTCCAACTGATCGGGAACCGCATTTGGTGGAATATATCTACGTTTATCGTCTCGTAAAATTATTCTTGCTTTGCTTTCACGCATAATACTGTATAGTAGAATCTATCGCAATAATGTATTCGCTTAGCTGTGATATTGTACCAGTAGAAAATGTAATGTACATGTCTTGTCCAAGCCTAGGGCTAGACAGATCGGAGGCTTGTTTACTTAAGGGGGCTCTTGCGTTATTACCACTACTAGCACCGACATCGGCACCTAGGATCTGCTCCCCTTCTGCCTTTTTCCCTACGGTGTATTCCATCTAACAAGACCCTTTGGCATGTGCTCATAGAGTACAGGACACATTCTGGCAGTGAAATATGGTAAAAGCAATCACAGACGAGCAGGTGAGACCTCGGTTCTTCTCGAAACCCCACAACTGACCGGTATCTACCCCTTGCACCTCCAGCCGCCGTCCGAACGGAAGGGACACCACGAAGAAGAAGGTTACAGCAAAGAAGAAGAATGTAGCTACAGGAGTATGGCCTTGCAAGATCAACGGATTGCAACAAGCAGTTCGCGCGGGAGGCAGACTTGAAGAGACATCAGAGGACAACGAAACTGCATTCGATGCCCGGATTGTGCGTGTATGTGCTCTATAAATCGCGTCTATACTAACATTCTGCAGCTCATGTCCCCAATGCGACGCTACCTTCACCCGAGTGAGTACATTCACGTCGTATTTTCCAGTACCGAGGTTACTTACTCCGGCGCTAGACTGATGCTCTACGGCCGCCATCAGAAGTCAAGGTCGTTCCGTTTCAGTCTTTCTACGTGCAGTTGCTGAGGGCATCGTAGACATAATGGCATCGTGATCGAGGCAATGGAACAGGAGCTATTGAACGAGGGTCCTTCAAGGAGTAGCAGTATTGCACCGTCCCTCAAAGGCAAGGAACCCATGTTAGCGACGTCACATTCCGCTCAAGGAAAATCTGTGGTGTCTGGACCAGCTACTGGCCATTCCAGCTATTATCGTCAACACACAGCCCATTCAAGCAGTATCCTTCTTTTTCCTCTTCCGATGAGCGTTGTCTAATCAGTTGTACCAGCGTATGTACCTGAATATACACAGGTAGGCTTGCCGACGTCTGCAACCCGGCTTAACGGCGCGACGAATTGGGCTCAGTCACAGCCATGGCCTGAGGGTGTACCACCGCCTGCCGCTATTGGATACCCCATATACTACACACCCTCTCCATATTACCGTCAGAACGGAGTTTCCCCAGCTCCTCAGCATCAGCATCAACCTTCGACCGAAACAGAGTACCGCGCAGGATCCTCATCGAGAACCCAATCACCCCATCATACCACCCAATCCCGCTTGGGGACTCCCCAAAACGATTCAAATTCCTCTCCGTCTGGGCCAGAAACTCCCGATGGCGATCAACAAATGTCAACCTCGCGCGAGCCAGCTGCGGTGAACCCTTCAGATGTCGACACTCTTACAGAGGAGGAGATGAAGGTTCTGTCAATGCAGCTCACCCATGCAGCAATGGAGGTCGTACTCAACAACGCAAAGTACCCGCGGCGGGAAAGTTTGCATGGTGTCAATTTGGAGGATATTAATTCACGGTGGTCAAGTCCAAATCAGCCGGAGAGTGATCTGGACCACGGCGAGGATGCAAGGATGTCTCCCGATGAGCGTACGGGGTCGGGTTTGCTCTCGTATGGGACGCCTCTTGATCGTCCTGAACCCATGGAGCATATGCTAACAGAGGATGGCGAGCCGATGCTTAACCCTGGTATGTTTTGATAATATCCATGGTCCTGTCCGACTGACGGCTGTATACAGCGGAACTCCTGACACAGGTAAGAATCAACTAGAGGCATCCATGTTGAAACCAGCGTCTGATGTTTTAAAAGGAATCCCTTGCTTCTCCCCCTCCTTCATGACTGCACGATTGGTTGGACATGTAGTGAATTTAACGCTTTACGATATCTGTATAACACTATTTCCTTCCCTGCGTCGAGCATGTAAGCTTTTTTTGTTACTTTAGTATCGGCGTAGTCGATTTTTTTGTTAGGTTCCATGTTATGGTAGCCTTTGGTGATTTTGGTCAGACTCATGTACAACAGTATGAAGCGTATCGCTCTACATTATTGTGAGTGTTTGTATTCTCGTGACCCACACTAGATCTAACCCGATATGATATGTTCAGGGTTATAATGTGTAACGGACTGATTAATAACTAAGACGTCTTCCAAATATGCTCCCAGACGAAACACCTAAGGCACGCAAAAATACAGATTCATTTGTTGATGTACTATATGCTACAGATTAAAGCTGTGGAGAGCCAAAATTGCGCAAAGGTATAGGCTCATCGTTACCATCTGTTGAAAGAGGGACGACAAGCGATGCACTATGTGAAGTTTTACATTACAGGATTTGTACTTTGGGCCATTTGAACTGTGGTCCGACCTATGTAGCATAGATCAGTATTGTTCGGTACAAAGCAAGATAGACCTACCTCTTGGATGCTCAAAGACGCGAGTTTGTGTCCAGCCTCAACAGATTCCTCCAAAGACTTGCCAGCGACGTAGGCACCCAGGAAACCGCCAGCAAAGGCATCTCCAGCTCCGTTGGTGTCCACGATTTCCTCGTCTTTAAGAACATGGACAGCAAAGGTCTTGGAGCTGTCAGGTTCCACAGAGCTTACAAGGACTGTCGACTCGGCACCGTGGGTAGTGACAACAATACGGGGTCGCGACGCGTTAGACTTGGGCAACATAGCAATAGCCTTGCCTACAGCGGCGAGATCAGTAGGTGCGGGGTGTCCATTGGCGCTCGCCCAGGCCTCCGCCTCTGCCTCGTTGCAGATGACGATATCGATGTGTGGGAGGACGGTTTGCAGGGCGGCGTTGAAGAATTGAGGGATAAAAGGCGCCGAAAAGTTGAGGACGGAAACTTTGCCGGAAGCACTGACTTCTTTGCTGAGGTCGTTGATGATGGATGCGCCGTGTGTGAGGAAGTAGCCCTCAAAGTAGAAGACTTTGGCGCCGGCGACTAGGGGGGCGACTTCGGGGGAGGAGAGATGAGACTGGTCGTATTTCTCGGCGACACGCAGGGTTGTCACCAACGATCTATCTTGCTATTTAGAAAGAAAATATATTTGGAGGCAGGGACGGTTGCATACCGATGGTGTCCAGTGATGACCACGGCACAAGCACCAGTTTTTTCGCCTTTCTTCACCTGGTAGGCCTCGAGTAGTCCTTCCCTCTTATTGGCAGCTTTAAGCTGCTCAGCGAGATCGTCATCGCCGACGCATCCGGTGTAGACAACCGAGTTTGGAGGGAGAATATACTGGGCAAAGGTAGATGATATTCAGTTTTCGGTTCCCCGATTTTGGCGGCTGGAATGCTCACCGCAGCTCCGCGAGCAGCATTTTGTGCTGCACCTCCAGCAACGTAGGTCACCTTATAGTTCTTTACGATGTCCTCGTATCTGTGCAAATGTCAGACAGGGGGGTGAGATAATTTTTTTTGGACGTACATGGGAGCCTGCTTCTCCTCAGCGAGGATGGCATCGTTCGCCTTCAGCCCATACTTAGTCAACAGCTCTTCGCCATTCGTTACCTGCATGTCGAGCAGGGGATTACCCATACAGAAGAGGGCGGGGGTCGTCGAGGCCATGGTGGAAGAAAGGAAGAAAGATAATCGATGATCAGATCAGGCCACACAATTACGGATGTCATCCAGTACGTCCACTACGTTATGCCCTATCTCGTGTCTGCTGGCTCGAATGCTCACGGACAGCTCGCTAATGGAACAGTAGATGATTCTCATGCATTTGCGACGTGTATATTCAATGATCTACCTCCCGACTGCCAGATTGTCGACCTCTGCTGTGGTGCCAACCATACCTTACTCCTCCTCGAGACTAGGGAGGGGTTTCGCGAACTTTGGGGGTGTGGAGACGGGCGTGCAGGCCAGTTAGGACCGGACTGGGTCGAACCAAGCAACTCTTTTTGTTCTATAACACTCAATCGCGATGGATACACCCCCAAATTGATATCGACATCCTGGGAAACATCGTACATTGTTCTGGCGCGTCCCGGGCAGCGGGATGTGCTGATCTCGATGGGTGCCAATGACTTTGGCGATCTGGGAATAGGGACGTCTCGTTCAGCTGCAGGTCCCCATACCGTTAACTTGCCTTACGAAGGAGAGACCATCACTGCGCTATATGCGGGCCAACATCATGTTGTCATCCAAGTAGATGGAACTCATTTAGTGGGTTGGGGTCTATCTCGGCATGGACAGCTGGGAGAACCCAAGTCTAAGGTCGCAATACCACGAATAATACCCATTGAAGGCCAGATCGTGTCAATTGCCCTTGGCGCTCAGCACACTGCCCTCCTTCTCACCTCTGGTCATGTCATAGGGCTAGGATCCAATCGGAAAGAGCAGTTGCACGGACTGGAGAAGCTCAGTAACGTTCGGATGGTGGGTTGTACGTGGAATGGAACGTATGCGGTCGTAGATGACCGGATATGTTCCACAGGGAGCCATTCCAAAGGGCAGCTTGGTAGGAGTTTGACTGGTCCGTATGTCGAGTTCCCACATAACCATCATCTGAAGAAGCTGGCATGTGGTACGGAGCATGTCCTTGTTCTATTTGACGTCGTCGAAGGGGAACCGGAGGTATGGGGTTGGGGGTGGAACGAGCACGGGAATCTCGGTCTTGGTACAACAGAGGATATACCGCGTCCTGTGAAACTCTGGCCTCGAGACTCGGTGCCTAGTTCAGGGAAGGCTGTGGACATCTGGGCAGGCTCTGGCACATCTTGGATATGTGTCCGATGAGATGGTCAATTGCTTTCTTTTCTTTTCCATTAGGCGCAGGATAGCCTTGAGTGAGTTTACATATCTCGGAAATCGTTGGTTGGCAGAACCTCGCTTACCGACCAATACTCCCAATATCGAGCCCATCATTGTTCAAGGCTGTTCGATGCGCTTGGTCTTGACGACGTTGGGCCCCGCTAGTAACTGGATCTACCAAATGACACGGGGGCGAGTTCACCGAATGACTGTTGACTGAGTTCACGTACGTAGTCGAAGTCATGCGTTGACTATTCACAGGAGAATAGGTTCTATGAAGATCGGCGGACGAGGGACCAAGATAATACCGTAGCAGCAATAGTTACAATAGCATACATGCATGTCGCGGTATTGATATTAATCTCCGGTGGGCAAATCCAAATCCACATGGATTTGAGTGATGGTCACCTCTTTCAGAAGGGCAAGCTAAAGTATGGTGAGGTCAAGTTACCAAGAAAGATTCGTGTAACATACCTTTCCGATAAGTATCTGGGCACCCCCTCAGTACTTATTCAACATAGAGAGGCGGATTAAATACCTGTGCAGCGTCCTTCGATTCGTTGTATTGATGCAGTAGCTTTATATGCCTTTTAACAATGCTGTCGGCATCCTCATTTTCCCTGTAGAAATTTCAGCGGAGAATCCTCCTAGAAATGAAATATCGGAGTTTACCCCAACTCCCGTTTCAAGTTCTCCACTTCGGCCTCTAGAGCGGCTATACGGGCTTCCTGTTTCTGCTAAATATTTAAAACAGATGGAATAAAGCAGAGAGGTAGTGTGCTTGACCTTTGCTGAAAAAGCTACGTGCATGGTGGTACTGGGAAGGCAGCGTAGACATAGAGCCACTGTGACCACTATCACGCGTTATTTACGCGTTGTTTGGCAAGTGACGTCATGAACATGCCGGTATCGGCGAATTGCGATCACCACGGTCACTGCGCCGTATTATCAACCGTACAACCGCTATTTTATTTAAATTCCTCATGCCGGCCTCGAAGGCCACTTGGCCCTGTATCTTTCTTCAATCCGACTCTCATCATTAAACGATGAAAAGCGTTCTCTGGCGGCAGTTTGCCATTCTCTTCTGGAAGAACTGGATCATTTTGTTCAAGCACCCATTCGTACGTGCTCAAAACGTTGCCGCCCTCGGAGCTGATATTTATGTTCTTTATCCTGTAGCTGAATTTCCTGCGGTGCTTTGCCTTGCCTATCGGATTTGGGATATTTCTTGCAGTTGCGCAGTTATTCTTAACAAAACCCAGTAACGTACGTGCCTTCCATTTGGTCTTTTCTTCTTACTGACCACCAGTAGTTTGGCATAGGAAATCCCATATCCATATATTCTCTGACGCAGGCGCTTAAACCTAACTACGCATTGCTATGGGCCGATGGCACGGATGGAACTAGCAACCCTTCGCCAGCAAGTATCATCGCTCATATCACACAGAATTTTACGACATCACAGTTAGCAGCAGTTCGAAAGCTAGATTCTCCGGATGATATTCCCTCTGCGTGTCCTCAAAACTTCAATCTATTCTCGGAGTGTTTCGCTGCTATCGCATTCTATAACATCCCTGCTAACGGAAACGCTATGAATCCTATCAACTACACTATCCGTGCCGACGCTGGGCTTGCTCATATAGATGTCGTCAAGCACTCGAGTGATTTTGAGGAGCGCATCCTTCCCTTACAGTGGGCAATAGACCAAGTAAGCTGATTGTTATCAAGGCCACACCACATGCTCATCAAATCTAGGCTATCATTGAACTCAAGACCGGTGAACGGGCTCCTACCCCCATTCAATGGCCTTTCACCCAGGAAACTAACGAGGAACGAGATACACGTACTCGTCTGAGTGCGTTGCCGTGTCCGGCGGTCTATGCCCGTCGTTATTGACATGTCATCCGTTCTAGGTTACATTCGTGGGCTCCGAACGCTACTTGTATTACTACTGTGAGTTTCTATCAAAGTTCGGTAATGCTTCCGGTGTGAATATGATTCTATAGGTTTATATGTTTTGTTGGGATATCCTATCAGCTGCCTGGTGCTGTGACTGCAGAGCGCGCTAATCTTGTCACTGCGCATATGAAGGCTATGGGTCTCTTAGACTCGGCCAGAATCTTGTAGGGTTATTCCAATTCGACTCGTACCCTCTAACCTCATCTCATATTCCTAGATCTTGGCATATAAGCCTCTCCCTAGCGTATCTTCCAGCATGGGTCATTGTATCTTTGATCTGGCACTACCGGATTTTCTCAAAGACCAACGCCGGATTGATAGTCGTTGTTCACCTTCTCCTTGGCCTGTCATTAGCTAGCTGGTCCTTCTTCGTCGCAGCACCATTCGGAAAGAGTCCTCAACTAGCTGCAGTGGCATCGACATTTTTGGCCATCCTCTTTGCCATAATAGCTCTGGTACTTAGTCACGCCGGTAATGTGGCGGCGTTCATCTTCACTATACTTTTCCCACCCGGATACTACATTTTTGCCATACGAGCTATGTGTGGATTTGAGAATAACATGCTCGCAACAAACGTCCTGCAGGGCGACCCAGATAATGGTCTTCTCCTACTGCCTCTTCTTATTGCGGCTATCGTGAGCGTATTCACAATGCTCTAAACCTTTCTAACGAAAACCTTGGCAGGTTGACATAATTTCGTGGCCTGTACTCGCTGCTCTCCTTGAAAGGCGGCTATACGATGCTCGAAACCCTTCGAAACCAAAAGATATCGCAGAAAAGCATTCTATTCCAGACAACGTAGCAGTCTCTATCAAGAATCTTGGCAAGACATTCCCGACATCTCTGCTTAGGCCCAAGAAGAACATTGTCACCGCGGTCGACGACCTGACCCTTGACATACCAAAGCATGGCATTTTTGTTCTTTTGGGATCTAACGGGTGCGTGTATCCGCTATTCTACAGTTCCCGCTCTACATGATGATCACTCAGGGCCGGGAAATCAACAGTGCTTTCCATACTGGGAGGGCTTACAGGTCGTACCCGGGGTTCCGTGCTTTTTGAGGGTGCAGTCCAGCGTCCGCAGCCTGGGACAATCGGCATAGTTTCCCAGAAGAATGTCCTCTTCCCAGAGCTTACGTGTTACCAAACCCTACGTATTTGGCGGGCAGTAAAATGGTCGGGTGACAACTCCGGTGACGAAGATATTGAACAGCTATTGAAAGATTGTGACCTGGAGCAGAAGATCCATGCAAATGCGAGCACCCTGTCCGGCGGACAGAAACGAAAACTGCAACTGGCCATTGGTCTTATCGGAGGCTCTAAAGGTAGTCACAGTTTATGTTTGTGTGTAACTAATCTTAATTTCTCTCCTACAAGTCGTTCTTGTCGACGAGGTATTTACCCACATATTCATGTTTCGCTAACAAATGTACTGATACTTCAATAGTGTACCTCCGGGGTTGATCCTCTGTCGCGCAGAGCACTTTGGAGGACTCTGACTTCTTTTCGGCAAGAGCGGACTATCATATTCACCACTCACGTATGTCGATTCATCCGAAGCCTGTTATTAAGTTCCTCCAACTTACTATACAAGATAGTTTTTAGATGAAGCGGATCTATTGGCGGACAACATTGCCATCCTCGCAGCACCAGGAAAACTGGTCGCCAATGGTTCCCCGGTATCTCTCAAACGCGACCTTGGCGAAGGGTATGTCATCCAAGTAACATTCCGTTCGTCTCCGAAAGGAGAAGAATCGCAAGTATCGACCCGTTTGCTCCATCAAATCCGCAATGATGTCCCGTCCGCATATTTGTCCACGTCAGCCCCCGATCAGGTATCATATCACCTGAAGTCCAAACATTCAAGCGACGTCGAAAAGGTACTCCAGATCCTCGAAAATGAAAAGGATGTGTTGAACATCGCATCGTACGATGTCACAGGAACCACCATTGAAGACATATTCCTCGACCTTATGGCAAAAAACGACCCTCAAGCATTCGACGAAAAGTGTACACACCACAGCACGCCCTCCTCTTTTTATGTAGAGGATCTACCTTCCTTGCAGCTTTCAAATGGACGTCGCATGTCCCCACTCCAACAGGCCAAGACGATATTTGTCAAGAGGACACTGATCGCTCGAAGAAGCTGGCTGATTCCGACATTGTCTGTCCTCGTGGCTATCGCAGCGTCAACCATTCCCTTGGTGTTCATCCGTGGACGGCAACCTTCATGCGTAAAAATGTTCTCCAATTCGACCAGCATCCCACTGTATCTTCCGATATCTCCTATGGCATCTGTGATTAGTCTCGGTGCTCAGGTTCTGAACGCACCTCCCGGTCTTATTTCCACCCTGGGGAATAGCACGTTTAGTCTATCTGCGGCGGACATTCTCGACAACAGTACGTTCGTTGACACAATTCGCCAAAATTATCGTGCTTTAGCCTTGGGCGGGGTATCTATGAACTTGAGTACGGGATCATCGCTACTTGCTTGGGAAGCAACACAGCCTGGCCTCACAGGTACTGCTATGCTTAACCTTGTGAGCAACATCCTGTATAACAACGCGTTGAACTCCACCGGCCAAAGCGCCAGCTTCCCGACGATCATACAAGCGAGCTACGAGAGTTTCCCAGCGATCGCAGCTGGAACACTCGTTGCTCTCAAGTGGGTCGCGTTCTTCGGTACTGCTATGGTACGCGATGCGCTCATTTCTTTTTATGATATTGACTTTCTGGGTCGAGTCTGTGTATCCAGCTTTCTACGCCTTGTATGTATCAAGAGAACGCCGTTCGGCTGTTCAGGCGATGCAATTTTCCAATGGGCTATCAGACCCTGTGGGTCTTTGGATAGGCCACCTTCTTTTCGATACCATTTTCGCTGTCATCTCTTCTACAATTATCATTATTATCTTTGCAGCTGCTTCGGACCAGTTCCATGGATTGGGATTATTAGTAAGTGCTATTGGTGTTAACTGTTGAGTGAAGCTGATATCTTGTTACAGTTATTTACCGGTCAATGAAACAGCAAAATTGAATATTCGCTGTAAGTTCCAATTGGTTTGGAATTATGGCTATATTTGAATGTAGAAATATGTAATGCTATGCAACAGCAAGATACAGTAAAGAAAGGATGCTCGAAGGTGCAGGTACAAGTCCGTTTTCGCAGCATTATTGTGGCGTGGGTATTCTGGACCATTTTGAGTCATTGAAACGGTCCGGCCCGTGTACCCAGGCATCATTGGTCAGCTACTCGGAGTCGCTCTGATCGCTATCAGATCCCCCTTCTCCGTCGTCGTTGTCATCCTCCACTGCCGTAGCTGCTGGCTTGGGTATAGGACCAGCTAGTGGGCCCCTCACAGGTCTCTTTAATGTGAACTTTTCCCCCCTGGACCTTGCCTCTGCCTTCTGCTCCTGCCATCTCTTCAATGCTGTCTGGTAAAGTGCTGTTTTCGTCTTGTTTGCTTGCTTTCTCTTTTCATCCTGCTTTTTCCAGACCTCTAGAGCTTCAGATCTAGCTTCCCTAGCAGCTTTACGAGCTCGCTTCTCTTGCTCTGCCACCCTCTGCCTCTCTTCATGGTCGCAAACAAGCTCATAGAACATGTCACTTGACAACAACCGTGGCAGTCCATCCCCCACTAGCATTCCAGATTTCTTCGCCTGTTGCTTCTTCTTATCGTAATTTGCCAGATGGGTCCTCAGCACTTTGCAGTACATCTCATTTAGCACGTTAGCTGCCTGCATGGACACCAGGCGCTGTCGCAATGCCTCTGCTTCAGCCTGGACCTCTCGTAGTGAAGCCAGGAGCTCTAGCTCTGTCGCGGTTTGTGGATGAACACCATCAAGACAGTGTGACGTTGCGATAAGAGAACGAGCTCGGAGATCGAGTGGCGAGTTTGGGGGTGGAATGTCATTGGAGATGAGGTACGCAAGTGACGTTTCATTTAGCTCTTTCAATGTCTCATCGAAGGAAGCCGGCAGAGATTCTTGAGTTGTATCATGATCGATGGCACCAGTGGGTTCTTCAGCCTCTTCAACGCTTTCCTTGATGCTTAATTTTTGCAGCAGCTTCGCAACAGTGCGTACCGGTGTGGCAGGTGGAACTGGGAGGTGACTTTCGCAAGACGTGGTTCGGCTCGGAGCAAAGGACTCTTCAGGAAGAATGTTCGGGTTGAATGGACATACGCCTGTCTTTCTGAATGCCGCCTTGATATTCACGGGTGTGAGAGCACGGAGGTGAGCTTTTCCGTAAACTGTCAGAAAGTTCCTCTTATCAACCTTCTCCCCTCTCTCCCTTTCCCAGGTATCCCTTTCGTCACTCCAGTATAGCTTCAGTGGACTGAATATGACCACGTCGAGCCCTTGGTATACGTGCGTCGTGTGAGATGGGTAGCAAAGGACACGGATATTGTGAGTGCGTGCATATTGCAGAAACCCCCTGGTGTAATGACTATTGTGTCCATCAACTAGTAAGAGGCGGCGACGGCCATTTGCTTTCCTCGACGTTTGGCGATCAAAATCCTTGATCCATTCGACGCCAATT
Source organism: Desarmillaria tabescens (assembly GCF_030435595.1). Taxonomy (NCBI): domain Eukaryota; kingdom Fungi; phylum Basidiomycota; class Agaricomycetes; order Agaricales; family Physalacriaceae; genus Desarmillaria; species Desarmillaria tabescens. Next base: position 1,841 of record NW_026848684.1, on the reverse strand, counting down.
TCTCCATCGGTCCAGCCTTTTTTAGAGTAGCCCAGACTATCAATGCTATTAATATATGTAGGAGGAACATGTATTCATTTGTACTCACGATGCGTTGGCGGGATTGTCCTGCTGCCATTTGACTTGGTATGCCTGTCCCTTGAAGATTACAGCTGGTGCGGTCGAAGTGCCATCAGCACAAATAGTTACGAGAACGGTGGTGTTCTCGCGACTACCATCACGCTGCTGATATTGACGTCCGCCTTTCTGTCCACCAATCACCCTCTCTCTCTGTCCGCCTGATGGTTGAATGCCAATCTCGTCAACTGCATATATGCAGTCCTCGTCAACACCTTTCAACTCCTCTCCCAGCAATTCAAACCATGCATCATTGTTTGTATGGTTCACGGCACGGCCCCGTTTATTTTCGAGTGGCGTTGACCATGCCGTCTTCAAGCGGTCGGAATGCTTCTCGACAAAGCGTTGTGTGAACTGTTTTCCAACACCGGGAAATTCAGGACCAAGTCGTGCTCGTAATACTTCATCGATGTGTTCCTTTAGACGTCGGTGGCTGAGAGGGAAGCCTTCGGAGGCTACAGCCAGAACAAAATCAACAATATTGTCGGCCTCGGCAGGGAAAAGATGGCTCTTCATTGCGTTTGATTGTGCCTTCGTTTTGCCACCATTGGCTAGGCGGATAAGAGTGCTATAAGAAAGTGAGATCTCCTTTCCAGTCTCCCTCTGATATACAGCCTCGAAATCTTTGCAGATTTTTCTTGCACCTTTCCGAGGAGCACCGGGTAATTTGGCAAGCTCGTTCTTGTAAGCAATGACTGCCTTTTCCATTAGCTGGTCATGGCATTTGCGAGCAATCTGGCACTTTTTTGAGTTTGATTTAGCACGTCCAGGCATAGTAAAAAATTGAGCAAGAGGAAAAATAAAATTCGGAGGCAACGGGGAAATAATAGGCACATTGGACTGTCAGACTGTCCATCAAAGGCAATGGCTTGACAGAACTGCACTTTTATTTATGCCCTAGACACCTCAGATAATGGCTGTCTGGTCTCAAACTTGTCATACAGGTTCTTCAGAAGGTCATCAACATTGTTGAGGCCTTTGTGGGTGATTACAATGAGATGGAGGACACACGTTGCTGGGACAGATTTTGAGTGCGTGAGAAAATAGATATTTTTAGAACAGAAGCCTCAATTTCTCGGAATATTATTCGCATCACATATAAAGAATCACTGCAGAACATGAAGATACAATACACATTAGCAATGTAATACAAGTTGACGATGAAGGATGAACAGAGGGAGAGCAAGAGGCTAAATGTTTCATTGAACCATGGTGTTGCAATGACCGGTAAATAACTGTAGTGGCTTGTCATGGTGTTGTACGGCATCGCAGCGACCTTGTTCGCATACTGTGTATCCTTGGTGGTGGCCACACCACTAGCTGCTTTTGCTGCTGTAGCCGCTTACGAAATTATCGTGTTTGTGGTGCGTACCTAGCATAGATAGCAAGTCCTTCGTTGACCTGTCATCTATCAGCTGTATCTGGCCGGTTATCTACTGACCCTCACCTATGCCAAAACGTCTGAGGCCAATAATATCATTACGATCATCCACTTCACCCTCTCGGTGTTGTCACCAATCGCTAGTGTGGTGAGTTTTCCTATTTTTTTTCCCTTGTATTGTCAATACAAACTTTGCCCCAACTTAGACTCGAGCTGCGCTGGTATCCGTCAATCTCTTCTCGCTGCTTTGTACAGGCAGCGGGACCGTGTCTGCATCGCATATGGCGACTATCATGCGATATGGAGGACCCATCGTCTACTTGATTGTGTATATCTTTGTTCT
>NW_026848683.1:0-24850 GCF_030435595.1 Desarmillaria tabescens | reverse complement strand
CAGGCTCTTCATTACAATTTAATGGGAGCCTTCGCTTCTGTCTCTTCCGTCACTTTCTTCGCTTTCGGCTGCTATGGTAAGAGACTTAAACGTAGATGTTTATTGCTCCATCCAATGTCGTTATCATCGACAGCAAAAGCCGTTCTATTGTCGTCCCTGGGTCAAGGTCTCCGTCGGGGCTCACTAATCATCTTCGACGAAGGAAATTCTTACCGTTTCGGCAACTTAGTCCCGGGCGGAGACGCCGATTCCGTCGTTATTCAAGTGAAGTCCCCAAATTTTTGGACTCGGATCTATCTGAGTCATGACCTTGGGTGTAAGCTTGTTAGCCAGGAGACCGTCGTCCGTTATACCTTAACTGGTGTTTTAGTTGCTGAAGCTTATATGAGCGGCGACTTCGAAGTCGGCAGCCTCAAAACAATGCTTGCTGTCTGTCCCTTTACATCTATCCGCGTTCACTCCGCTGACGTCAATTTAGTTGTGGCTAGATAACCGTACCCATCTCAGCGAGCTTTCATCCTTTTGGAATCGCTGCTCAGTCGTTCTGTCATCTTTATATATACGTTATCTTGGCCAGTCCTTGAGTAATGCCAAACTGAATGTCGTATGCATTTATCACGCTGAGGGTGTATTCGGCTCTTAAGCTTATATCTGTGCAGATTATAGGCTACGACGTCGATAATGAATTCTTTAAGGTGAGTGTCCTCATGTCTAATACCGACAGGATTTTGCCCCTCACACCTCCCTAACAGTCCTTTCTAAGCCGTGACATGACTTACTCATGTGCAATCTGGCCCGAAAGCGCAGGCGGCCGTCCGCGGAGATCTAACAGACAAATGGCAGGAGGAAGACTTGGAAGTAGCGCAACTTCACAAGATCCGTAACCTGCTAAAGAAGGCCCGGCTCCGTCCAGGAGATCGTCTATTAGAGTTCGGTACTGGTTGGGGAGCTCTTGCAATCGAGGTTAGTGTTAAGTGTCAAAAACTATAACAATCGGCTGATAGTAACTCAGGCGGCAAAAATGGGATGCGAAGTAGATACGCTGACGCTGTCTGTGAACCAGAAAGCGGTTTGCAGAACAAAGAATAGCTGCGCTATCATTGCAAGAACGAGTGCGTGTCCACCTGCTGGACTATCGGAAGATGCCAAGTGATTTCGAACACGCGTTTGACGCGTTTATCAGCGTCGAGATGGTGGAGGTCAGTCGCCGTTCCATTCAATTGTATGCAACCGTCATGACAATGGACTTGATAGGCAGTCGGTGCCATGCACCTCGGAAATTTTTTCAAGCTTCTTGACTGGGCGCTGAAGCCTCGCCGTGCTGCTGCTGTCATCACGGCTACGACCCAGCCCGAGTGGCGTTTTAAAGTTTTTCAGTAAGCAGCTGTCGTTCAGCCACAGGCTGTGCCTGCGCCGTACTTATCTTTCCCATGAAGACCGGACGATTATGCCAGACGATATCAGTGGCCCAATTCTTTTGTTCCCTCTGCGACATATTTCCTGCAGGTTGCTGAAGCTGCAACTCAAGGGAGTCTCACTGTCGAGAGCGTAGAGAACTTTGGATCTCGTGAGTACTTCCCACCCTGGAGGACAATGCATGTTCATATGTAATTTTCTTTTCGATTATCCTCGAACACTGCGTGAATGGGGAAGGTAGACCTTTTGCTGATCATTGTCATTCTACGCTGACTACGAGAGCGTTTAGACGTTTTTCACGGAACTGGGGAAAGGAGGAGGTTATGGCTTCACTGACGAAAAGCCAACCACAGCTGTTGAGAGTGCCAGGCGCCCTGGAGGCCTTCAAACGCAAATGGGAGTATCTGTGGGTGTACGCGGAAGTCGGGTACGCTCGTGCGTATACGTCAATGCATCATTTTACATTCATGCGTCCCGTAAGTAATATCCGCAACCCTGCTCACAATCACCAACTTAAGCTCTGCGTAGGAGTTTGTCTCTGTTCCTTGCGATTGATACTACCCGGGTGATCTGCCGTCACAGAGATGTAGAAAAATCAAGATGTAGATAGGAAACAATGGCAACAAGCATGTATATCTCATGGTAACTTATCGATTCCTTCGCGGCGGAATTAGGGATGACAATATAGTAGGGTAGTCATAGTATCATCAGAGATGATAGAAATCCTTGGTTCATCAGAAATTTTCCGAACGTACTTACAATTGGACGGGAGATATTCAGGTGGATTTACTTAAAGGGTGAAGTGACAAAGGAAACAGCGGATCAAAAACAGAACCAATGGTTACGATATCGACAGATCCTGACAGATCTCTCGCTCTCGAATGTGTTCGAAGGTTCTTGGAAGTTTGCGTCAAGATGGATAAGATAAGATATATTTGTTCGTGTGACGCCATCGAGAAGGCGGCTAACGTGACTCAACACGAACAGTCACCGGCCATCGAGATGGTGTTAGGTGTCATTGGTATCGCAGCAGGAGGCGTCGCAATACCACTCGCTGCCTCTGGAGTAGCTGCCTCCGTTGCTAGCATCGCACAAGGTGCTGGAGCTCAACAGCAAGGGAAGGCCGCTTCAAAACCTGCAAAGCCGCCTGATCCGGACGACCCTCGACTCAAAAGTTCACCCTCATAGCCCATTGCAATGAGGATTCGCCATTAAAGGACCAGGTAGAAGGCAAGCAAGTAGTCTTGCGTAATCGAAAGGTGCGTCCATCTAGCAATATCCTTCGCCGAGAAACTGAGTCCTTTGCAGCTGTATCTTGATGATCAGGATTCTTCGCAGCGAAAATTTGAGGATGGACATGGATTCAGCGGCTTTTATGTTGACTATCCTTGGAATGACAAGCCGCGAGGGCTTGTCAGCACCATCCGACCAGATCCGCCGGAGCTGAACTGGATATATGTGAACAGAGATACGATGTTGGTGGAGCATGGAGGCAAGACACAGAGTCTTCCCCACCTGGTAGGGCCTTGGGACTGGACAGAGAACAAAGAAAGGCTATTGTTCGAGGGCTGGGAGGGCTTTGTGGTGATGGAAGAAAGCGAGGGATGCTGGCTTTTATGTTACGACCGAGAACAGGACCATTTGGCTAGTATAAGAGGTGAAAAGAGAGTGCTAAAGTGCACCCTGGAAAGAATAGTATTAAGTCCGCCCGTAAAATAGAAACGCATTACGAGCCTGTCGTGATGGAAGGAGAGCTCGGAATATACCGACAGTGCTGACAAACGTTCCATACAATCGTCTGCTCGAGAACATGCAACCAAATACACTGGTAATTAATTTGCAGGGTCGACAGCCCCAAATTTACCATACCATAACTTCGACTCCTCGTTCTCTCATCGGTCGCATCCGAATCAACGTGTCATTTCGCAACTCGCCTCCATCTCGTGGCCCAATAACTGCCGACTCCAAAATCTTCCTGTCCACTCTGTTTTCCAACATCCTGATTATGGCGTCCTCATCAAGGTCTTTGTTGTCTTTTGACCAAGCCAGGTCAATTCCGTCGAGAGCTGGTAAGACTTCCGGTTTCGACAGATAATCCGTTAACTGCTGGTCGAGGGTGAAGCTCTCCAATCCCCTCTTTTCAATGATAGAAAGCCGTCTGAGATTGGGAACCCTGAAAAGAAATTCGATGACCATTCTAGAATCGAAGGGAAGATCTTTCAAAGTCAGATGTGAAAGAGAGGATCGGTGCTTCATAAGGGACTTTGCGCAACGAGAGACCATGGACTGGTAATAGATTGGGAAAAGGCGTGGATCGACATTCTTGTACAACTCTTCCGTACAGATATTCGTATCCAATACAAGATGCGTAAGCACTGGCAGTTCGAACGTCTCGAGGAAATCGGACACCCCATAGCGTATCACAGTAAGAGATCGTAGACTTCGAAGGACGCACGATGTTCCTCGAATCCGTCCACTAGAATCCCAATGAGACAATGTGAGGTGCCTGAGGCTGGCACAAGACCTCAGCAAGTAAAAGACGCATTCAGATGCGTATCCATGAAGAGTAAGCGAATGGATCTGACGTATCGGTAGGACATACCCTGCGACCGACACATCCGTTCCCCTAAGATAAAGTTCTCGCAGCTTCGGCGCCTTCTCGAACAAGGTGCAGGGATATGAACGCTCTGCCCAAGTGTCTTGCTGAGATAATTCAAGACATTCTAGTGATGGCCATACAAAGCTATGCTCATCAGAAAGATTGAGATGGGAACGCAACACCTTGAATGGGTCAATGTCAAACACCAGCCTGCGGCATCTCGTCAGGTCTAAGCCTCCAGCAAAGAGCTTGTCAAAGACCCTGTAGTCTTGTCCAAGTCTTTCAACAGCTTGACGAGTGGACTGATTTGCATATAACGCGGAGATGAAGATGGATAAGGGACGGGCGCAGGAACGATCCTGATAGAGGCTGATGACACTACATAGTGCCTCGCTGACGTCTGTCTGATTTGCATGTGCATAAACGCATGTCCACAATTCTGGAGTAGCGAGTGCGATACTCCGCCAAAACGCGCATACTGAGGCAATACGAAGGGGAGTGATGATGAGAGCTTGAACGGCATTGCGGGCCGGGAAATACGACGATATTGGCATCGGACTACACGCATCCTTGAAGATACCCGTCAAAATTTCTACGGGGAGCCGACGAACGGGAGCCAAGCGAGACTCCCATGCATCGAGGCAAAGACTCAACTCGTCCCGGCCGTGCCTGAGCCGAATCAGGATGCTCTCAAGTCGAGAAATTTCAGCATTGTAGTCGGATAGCTTTGAGTGCAAGGATGGAATCGCTTTGCTTATGGACGCAACACTTTCTGGGTCTAATTCTTGACCAGTGCGAAGAGCGTTGTGAAGGTGGAATGGGATGGGGTGCGGGGGGAAGGCGAATGATGCGGGGCACTGCTTGCAAAGAGATATCAACGTCTCCGAGTCGGTGCGCATTGTAACTGACAGAGCATCAGAATTCGTGAGCTAAATGTTAAACGTTAAATGTCGAGATGCGCGCACCTCAATATATTGCGGGTGAAAACATCTAATAAAAGGACCCTCAGGGTAGCATTAAATGCGTGGTCTTCGCCTGGCGCAACATTCACCCACGTCACGTACCGGAATCTATAGAGTCTAACGTCGTGCCACTTCGGGAGGGTAAGAAGGGTTATAAACAGGCTACGTGCCGCATGGAGGAAACGTTATCAGAACTTGGCGTCGTGATAAGTGCTAGTATCGTGACTCTTCCAAAGGGTTTAGGCGGCACTATCGCTTTGTCCACCAGGCCCAAAATATCCGACGGCCAGGGAAAATCAATCGACTTTTTCTCGGATAAAATCCTGCGCCCGACAATTCTCTTTGCGTTTGTCCTGAGTGTTCAGGATTGACAAGTGTCGTCAGACAGAGGAGTACAAGTCTAAACTGGATTCAACAATCCGTAAGTACGAAGATAAGTCATTCAACGGTGGTAGAGTCTAGACTTTAATCAGGTAAAATCAGGCGGAGCGGGGTACGAGCACTACTACGTGGCACTTATGTAAAAATGTGTGATCGCAGGAGATGGCACGGCGTCGCAGTGTGTCATTCAGGAAGTCCATTTAGGACGGCGGCCGACTTGTCTCTTCTCTTGAAATTGAATGGTATAAAGCACATCCAGAAATGTTCGTGTTGTGCAACGGCATCCGCCTTGGTTTGTATCCTGACACCTAGTGGACAAAAAAAACAAGCTCCATCGATTCCATCCGGATAAAATACGGCATAACCTTTTCTGACATGACGGTGGGCCATCGCAGGGCGCGGCATATCCGAGTCCTGTGCAATGGGGTAGGAAGCTCCTTTAAATATCGACCTGAGCATTGATGTGATGCCTGACATACGAGTAAAGCCAGCAAGCAGCATGGTCCGCTACCTAGTCTGAGGGTTAAGAACCCATCGCTGGGGCGTTGGAAGTACGGGTCTCAATGCTGGGTAAGTTGCTGGTGGTGAGGCAAATTCACAGCAGATCCTGGCCGCCGACGACGACGACAAGAGTATAAACAGTCGCCGAGTATCCCTACCGGGGTCATCGGAGACCGTGGAGGCGTCATTCATGCGCTTGAAGCACGCGATAGTAGTGATGGTGTTTGGTGTCGAGGAGTTGGAAGGATATGGCACAGCGGCAGAGAAAGTGAAGGGGTTACCTTACCAAAGTCTAATTCAACACTTACATCAGTAAGATATGTGACATGAAAGACATCCCTCTCATAGTGGCTGACCAATTGGCATCGATACTGAGCGTACACGATGACAGAATCTGGCGCATGGTCAAAACGAACGAAGAAAACCAGCTTAAAGAAATGGTCTTCACCATACAACACACAAGGATACACACAAACTTTCCTCAACGGGTGATCATACCGTACGACTCAACCCAAACCCTTCCCGGTCATTGCAAAGGCATCCTTGACATTCTTGATATCCCCAATATGCGAAACGCGAGCGACTGTTCCAAGACCTCCCTCGATTACTGCTCCTCACATCATTGGCGCTGACATGCAGTGCAGTGTCCGTCAAGACCTCGGTAACCGATAATCGATAATCGCTAAGAAAGATCTGTCACCAGCAAATGACACGCCGAACACTATCGTGTAATGCTACCTATCTACCTAGCGTAAGTTAAACACGTTTCTTAAATGCACAAAAGACTCACAATGTAACAGACCTCTGATTAACGGATCCGAGTTGCGAAGCATTCAGAAAGACCACGGACAATATACTTGAAGTTGAGGAGTGCCGGGTATTGGTTTGAGGACGCAAAGAATCAGGCTTGTGAACTTCAATACTTCTCATTTTATTGAAATTAAGAACGATGCCCTTCGTGATATCACGATGCTTTGATTAACCGTTCTAGTAGTTGATATGGATGCCATGGATCGGTGGAAAACAGTATTTTCCCCATTTTTCTTTAATTGTAGCATGAAGAACTGGCACCTGTATGGAGACTTGACATTGCGCTACATACCGGAAGCTCTTCATGGGTAAAGTGTCCCAAAAACACGTCTGTATTCAAGAAGTCTGATCTTAACCCAAGACAATCAGTCTTTCGATACAATGTGATGTATCTCGGACTCTCGCAAGCAAGTTGTGTCTGCGGCACAAGGAAATGAATCGCGGAACAAACGTATACGAGACGAGAAATGTTCATAAGACTTAAAATAAGCAAGATTAGTGCAATGATCTTTCACAGAACAGCAAATTATACGCACCGAAGTTCATTGGAGTAATACTTCCAGCTGTACATCACAGAGATGTGCGATTTCGAGCGGGGCTTCTGGACACGAATTCCGAAGCTAAAGCGATGTTAGGCAACAAATCGTAAGAGAAGGATGGAGGGGAAAAGACACACAGAACAACATCCAAACACGCGAATGGTTCCCCGTCGGTTGCGTCTCATTCGCGGTAGGGCTCTGGGCTCTGAAGAAAGGAACTTGTGGACGGCGTTGCAAAGGAAGCGGATCGCTTCCTAGCATCGTGAATTCTGCCTGATCGACCCATCCATCGTTGCGGGGCTGCGCCGGTAGCAATGAGCGGCGAGGATTCGCCTTGAAAGCTGTCGTCGAAAGTCTTCTTGTTATCATAGACATGATGGGAGGAAGCAAGGGTTAAATAAGTAAATAAATAAATAAATTTAGGTGTGTGGACTTGCGGCCCGCCAACCCGGCCAACTTCTTCACAATTTCAATTTGCACATGTTTCGGATGGTGTTCGAATTGCACGAAACAACTTATTTTACAAATAGTGGCCTTTCTGCACTGACGAGCGGTTCTCACCTTACACGACAGCCATGGAGAGAAAGAGACAACGGCGACGACTTTCAAAGTCTCTGTCTTTGGGGCCAACCGAAGCAAATATCTTTCTGTTGAGTTCTTTCTCTCTATTGTTTTGCTTAAACCTTCAATCAGCCTCTCTACCTCAATCAGCCAATCATCGCTATTATATCGTATTGTGTTCTCGCATGTTCCTCTTGTTCTCTGTTCTCTGCTCTAACAATGTAGACAGACCCTCCTTTACACATGCCAGTATCACGTTCAATAATGACAATCACGAGATGTGAGCGAAAGACACAGTGCTGTGTCTTTCGACGCCTAAAGCAAATCCTCATAATCTGAGGATGCACCACTGCTCTCGAACTATCCTGTACACTTAAGCTACCTTTTCAGGGCCCAGAAAGGCTTCGCTAAACCCAAGGTTTTTTGAAGACTCGACTCCTACCAGGTGAAATACACTAGCCTCTTCATTTTTATACAGAGCGGGATAATATTCCTTTTTTGACATCCTACCAAGGCCATAGACACAAGAACCCATATTTCACGCGGTTTGGGGCATTCCTCTGTCAGCCGATTGTTTGACTAACAGTGCCAACAGATAAATCTGGCTCGATACCTCGACCTGAAAGCACATGTTTAGTTATCAACAACTCGTGCATACTATGATTGCACATACCGTTCTTACTCGAGAAATGTCTCAACAACGACACGAAGATCCGAGGTGCTAGTGTCATCTTACTTCTTTCCCATCGGATCTAGGCCTGAATTGGAGTAGGATATGTGATACCGCTGGCATTGTGCTTGGCATTTCGTCGTCATCGAAACACTTTAAGCTATATTCCAGCCTGGGAGTTATTTCCACTTGCGTCTGCAACTTTTTTTCTGTGTCAGCAGATATTGACGGACGTGATGTCGCAGACAGACGCGCAGTCTTCTACAACGGATATCCGAGAAGCACGGCGCTTGGTGAATACTTCGATATGGGGCATTTACAATCCCCGGACACATGCAAGTGGGACAAAGATTCATGGCAGTTTAGGGCTCTTCGGGAATCTCGGAGGGCTCTTCACGCCTTACAAATCCAAAAATCTCGGTTTATGACCAAGTCCGATACTTCTTTGACCATTCACAAAACAGCCATACACAGCCAACCGGTATGCGAACACCTGTAAATCGGCCTTCGTCTTCTCATCACCCGGAGGAAAGGGGTAGATAATGCTGCATAAATACCGAGGCGCCTTACCTGCTACCTACGTCCACCATGAGCTCTTCGGTCCCGACGAAGGATCTTGCCTTGATCCCCATTCCTCGACGACTCTGCTACGATCCAGCACAGCCGTTTTCTGAATTTGGTATTGCCCTTAATCTGTTTTTCGCGTTTGCGTGCACTTTCGGTACCGTCCATATTCTGAATTGGTGCTTATTCGCCACTCATTTACAGCCTCGTAGTTGTGGCGAATCTGTATTACTGTCAACCATTGCTAAGTAAGTCTTGAGAGGTTCGAAAGTGATTGAATTCTGATCACCAACTTTTCCACAGTTCAATTATCTCAGTCTTTTGGTGTCTCGTATCTTGATTCGTCGAGGTTCGGCATGCTGTCTTCTTACGATCGTTTCTAATATATACACCTTCAGGGTGCCTACCATTCTCCAAGCTGGGTTCGACTTTTTAATGCTTCGAAGTCAGCGCCTCACACCGCGGCAGATACGTCACAGGCCTCTTCTTCCTCGCTCCTCTAGGCGACCTTATTAGACGCCGTCAACTGATTCTCGCATTCCTCCTCTGTTCCACCGTTCTTACGCTTTCTCTCGCTCTCGTCCGCAACTGGACTGTTTTCCTAGCACTCTCCTTCCTGGCAGGCACAGTCAATGTTGTGCCACAAATTCTCGTTCCTCTAACAGCGGACGTGGCTCCTCCCTCCCAACGTCACTTCTGCATATCCATTGTTGTCTCTGGGTTAATCATGGGGATCTTGGTGGCGCGGCTCTTCGCAGGGATCATAGCCCAATACACAGATTGGCGATCAGTGTATTACTTTGCTGTGGGCATGCAGACAGTGGTGCTGGTGGGCTCTTACACAACGATCCCGGATTATCCAGCGAAGAATGGGGGCGACCTGGCGTATTGGGAGCTTTTGTGGTCAATGATGAAGTTCGCAGTCGGAGAGCCGTTGTTGATTCAGGTAGCTTCGTTTGTGAACTTGTGTGTTGTATTTATGGTTAACCCTAGGCATGTCTTGTGAACTTTCTCTCCGCGGCAGGATTCTCGAATTTTTGGGTCACGCTGACCTTCCTGCTGGGTGGTCCGCCATATAATTATTCTACGTAAGTACCTATCTGTTGTTCAGCATCTTATTGAACGACTGAACCTCTCTCATCAGCCTGATAGTGGGGCTTTTTGGGCTCATAGGAATATCCGGTGTCTGTATGACGCCACTTGGTGGGTCGGGTTATGTTTTATGGCTAGTTGTGTCTTACGACTGGTACGATTAGCGAGTCTGCTATTTGATAGGATGAATCCGTGGTATAGCTCGGTCCTTGGCTCTGTGCTTTATGCTTGTTTTCAGGCACTCTTGGTGGGCGCGGCCGGAATCCACATTGCTCCTGTCTGTATCATCGAAAACATCAAGCGTAGTGAACTCATACTGATCTCTGAAGGAAGGTCATTTTGGCTACTGTAGGCATAGATGTCTTTTGCCGGATTTTGCAAGTCTCGCTTCAAATGTTAATATTCACGTGAGTTTGTATGATTGTACACTGATCTAGTACTTACTTTGTACAGTATTTCGGCAGATGCCAGTACTCGACTAAATGCCCTGTTCCTAATATCTGTAAGATAGCGAGCATCCTTTCAGTCACTGCAATGACCTGGTTTATTCTCAGCTCTTCTTTGGCCAAGTGATGGGCACAGATGTCGGTTCACGCATTTTCTTGACCGCAGGATGGAGAGCTGGAGCAGGTTTATCATTGGGCTGGACTGGTGTTTGCCTTCTGTTACTTCTCGTGCGTGGACCACATTGTGAGCGCAGCACCTGGCTTGGATACGAAGGCGGGTTTGGAATGGGAAAGATGGTCGAACAGATACGTGAGGACTCGGAGACTGGAGAGAAAGGAAGCCCCTCAGGAGATAACGTGCAAACACCAGAGGCTACATATATTTCATAGATTTCTCGCCGTTTATGGCAGACGTGGAGATATATCAGGCCTTCCCAAGTGAAGGAGCAAAAATATCAGATAGAATGAACTCTGGGGCATCTGCCATGTTCACAGTTGATATGTAGAAGCGACGTTTGAAAGATGAAGACAGTCGGGCCGTTGTCCGAAGGAGTTTCGATTTTGAAATTTCCCGCTGCCTTCATCGGGATATTGCAGGATCAAGACAGCCCTCTCTGTGCTTGAGATTATTCTTTTTGAGCATCCACTCATACCTTACAATTCAAAATACACAACTCAAACTCCAAAGAATATTGAATGGATAAGGCATAACGCAACTGCTATTCTTCGTCTTCGACAGGACAATTCACGTGCTAAAGGATATATTCCATCTGCGATTTCGAAAATAATGACATTGTGAATAAAGAAATTAGTTTACAATGAGTAATGATGTATCGATCACCGACACGATGATATCATTGTAAGTCGCGCACCGCTAATATTGTCCTTTTCGGGGAACCCCTAAGAGGCGCAGTACACCGACAAGCTAGACACACTTGGCCGCCTGTCTTTCTTCCACCATCATCCCTATGAGCGTTTGATAGAGCTTGAGCTCAATGTTACCATTTCCTCACGCAAACACAGAGCTCGAAGCACGTAAATGAACGGTATATCTGATTCTGTATTTCCAAAGTGCATATATTCACATCCAACCTAGATTGGACCCGAAAATGTATACTTGTGAAAACGCAGTCGGTCGAAGTGATGGAATTTGTGGGACGACGAAGACCATGCAGCCTCGGTACCCCACTCAGATGCTGAAGGTAACCGAGCAGGGTGCGACCACAGAAAGCGCCTAGATAGAGGTTGTGCAACGTAAGTGGCCACGGAGGTTTTTCAAGTCGCGGAGATTAACCAAAGCTTGACAGAAGCTGCCCCAAAGCCGATGCAGCAGTTGTTCTCTCGCTTTTGTGGTGCGGAACGGAAAGGACGAGGCGAGTCTCGCGCCATGACCGAGCGGACCGAGTTCTGAATTCCGATTTCTGCAACAGATGTTCCGTTCATCCAAGCATTGCAAATTTAGCCTTCTCCTTGATGATGGCGACGACATGGATTGCGGTCGAAGCTAGGCACCGGTGGTCGACAATCTTCTGGGAATTGGCAGGCCAGATGAAGCTTTCCGTCCCTAGATTTCTGTCAAGATTGGAGTGCGGGATTGGATAAGGTGAAGAAGCGTATCTGGAGCAATGAATTAGGATTCGAGCAGGGCTCGACTAGTCGTGAGGTTCGGCGCCCGGTGAGTCGAACCATCATCCGAGGATTTTGTAAATATTCAAAGCAAGTCGAGGGCGGTTGTAGAATCGAGCTTGAGTGTCGAGGTGGTGAGTTGCGTGACATCCCTCGGCAGAATGATAACGATCAGTACAGGTGAACAGAGGTAATTTTGAAGTGGGTTGGAGGGCCATCGATTGAGCTGAAAAGCGATATTCGGGATTAGATGTACTAGCTGTGCTTGGCTGCGCGTACAAAGTCCATGGACGATTTCAGCAGTGTTGACGTTGTTCACGAAAACGTGGCGCGTCTTACGTACGCATATGGACCCTGCCTCCAACGATGTTGAACAGATTCTGTCTGTTTCATCCGTCCTTTCGGCGAACACGAACCTCCTTAAGACCTCGACGTATCCAGGACAAATTTTCTTTCGCGACCGCCACGCCCTTTCTAACGTCCCAAATATACGCGTTTACCTACGCTCCATCTTTGCAATCTGATCGTTGGTTTTTCGGCCCCATTTGTCACTACACGTTGTTCGTCCGTGTTTAGCTCCTACGGCACTGTGCTATACAGTGAAGTCGCATATTCGGAACACGGAGAACTAAACTTGTCTGCCTTCTCCTACCATGTCTTCCAGCGCCTCCCGCTCTCGCTCTCGCCGTCAACCTGGAGTCGAACCGAGCACGCCGGGGCCACCGAGGTCACGTTCAGGTGCAAGTAGGCATCATCATTCTTCAAAACGATCAACTTCAAAACGGTCCGACGTGCAACGAGCGCCTTCTGCTGCATCGCAAGCTCAGCCCCAGCCTCAACCACACTATCAGTCTCAACATCAGCCAGAGCCTCAACGCGCTCGCTCTCCTCATGTCATTGCCCAGGGCGTCGCGACTGGCATGATTGGAGGTGGATATGGTCCTTATTCTGTGAGTATTCGCCTATCTTGTTTATCATTCTCTAACGCTGCTGTAGTACAATCCCACCCAAGCCCAAGACGGCGGAATGTACACTACCTCGCGTTTTGCTGCACCCCCTGCCGCGCCTCTGGTCCAGACCAACGGGGTCGCCAATACCAACACCACCACTGTTCCCCAGGCGCAATATGTCTGGGACAAGGGCCCAGACCTTGATGATATTCTCCATAATCCCGATCCCATCATGGACGCTAGAATGGACCGATCTTGCTCTCCTTTCTCCTCGCGCGGCTGGGAGAATGCGAGCGCACTTGTGGTCATCCTTGTGGGGCTGATCACTCTATTCGCTGGTTTCCCCATCGTCACGTACTACACCCGCACAGTCAACACTGTATCCGGATTCAATCTCGGCGGAATCAATTCCACTGGGCAGATACCAGACCTTCCTGGGCTTCCAAGCCTCATAGACGCGGATACTCCCACCAGTGCTTATTCGCGTACAGGGCACGATGGGAAGAAGTACAACTTGGTGTTCAGTGACGAGTTCAATACTGATGGTCGCACTTTCTATCCTGGAGACGATCCGTATTGGGAGGCAGTTGACTTTAACTATTGGCCCACAGGTGATCTCGAGTGGTATGATCCGAGTGTATGTCTCCTTTGCTAGGTGGTAGCCCTGTTCTCACCTATTCTGCTGCTGCTCAGGCAGCCATCACGCGAGATGGCAAGTTGGTGCTCACAATGACGGAGGAAAACATTCACAATCTCAATTTCAAGAGCGGTACGTTTACATTTCAAATTCGATGCTCTCACAGGACCGCGTAATTGAGGCGTCAACAGGTATGGTTACCTCATGGAACAAATTATGCTTCACTACTGGATATATCGAAGTTTCGATCAGCATGCCTGGTAGTCCCAGGGCAGCGGGTTTATGGCCCGGTAAGTTTACGGTGATTCTTGTGTGCTTAACACCTTCTGATGACTTCTTCCAGGTGCATGGACTATGGGAAACTTGGTATGAGTTCTTCCCATCCCTTTCGATGTGCTAGTCTCACTAGGTTACAGGGCCGCGCTGGCTACGGCGCCACGACGGAAGGAATGTGGCCGTACAGCTACGATTCCTGCGATCTGGGCACATTCCCGAATCAAACAACGGCATCGGGAGAACCAGCTGCCGCGGTCACCGGTGGAAACAATGGCGCATCAATCAGCTATCTCCCAGGCCAACGCCTCTCTGCATGCACATGCGAAGGATCCGACCACCCAGGACCCACCTCCAGCACGGGGCGTGGTGTCCCCGAAATTGATATCATCGAACACCAAATCGACACGACCATTTGGCGAGGCCAAGTTTCGCAGAGTTACCAAATTGCGCCGTTCAATTATCAGTATTATTTCGATAATTCGACCAGTGTGACGACTGTCTACGACGATACAAAAACCAAGTTCAATTCGTATAGGGGATCAAATTTGCAGCAAGCGGTGTCGGCGCTGACGTACATCGATGAGACGTTGTATAACGGGACTGGGTATGGGGCATACGGATACGAGTGGTATTCAAATCCGGATAATCGCGATGAGGGGTATATCACTTGGTACAGTGATGGTGTGGAGTCGTGGACAATCACACCTGGAACCATCGGAGCTGATTCCACTGTGGAGATTAGCGAGCGGCTTATTCCAGAGGAGCCAATGGTAAGCACCTTTTTTTGCTTGAAGCTGCACAAAAGTGACGTGTATTGTTGTAGTACATCATCCTTAACCTGGGCCTGTCCTTCTCGTTCCAGCCGCAGGATTACAAACACTTGACCTTCCCGAGCTCAATGTATATCGACTACGTGCGCGTGTATCAACGTGCTGGGACGGAGAACGGGTTGACGTGTAACCCCCCAAAGAGACCTACGGCGGATTATATTACCAAGTATGTCTTCCTTTTTTGTACTGGTTGTTTCCTCATTCCTTTGTGATAGTCACGCGGAAGCTTATACGAATGCTAATTGGACGACATGGGATGCGGCAGGGTACACGTTCCCCCGTAATTCCCTTTACGACGGATGTTAATGATATTTGGATGTATTTTATGTGTCTCGCTATTAGTATAATCACGCACCATGACATAAACGATGAGGGCCTCTGGATTCGAGTCTTGATACTCAGTCTCAGTAGGATTTCATGCCGAGTAATGGCAAGGGAAGACGGAGGTAGACGTTCTTTGTCTTGTATAATAAACTAGATGATTCTTCCCGCGCAGATACTCCACAGCGTCTCCGACGGACACGTCGGCCGGCGACCCCAAATATACGTGAAAGCAAGGCCAAGACACTTTTGAAGCTGGAAATATCCCTCGACCTAAATTGTTAAAAGTTTCTCACTCTCGAATCTTGGTGGTGACATCTTAGGCTTGACTGCCTGCCAAACTAAAAGGATTAATAACTTCGGACGACCAGGTACACGCACCTGGGATCCGAGCAGGTAGAGCGTTCTCCCGACCATCTGCAGCGCAGAAACCATAATATTCCGAGTCCTTCCATAAACTCTAGGTCACTGGTTTTCCTTGCCACAAGCGAGTTCACTGCACCAGTTAAACCCACATTCTATCTTCTCAGTAACTGTATTTTAATTATATGGATGGGCCCGCAGCTATCAATCTACAGAAAAGATGCATCATGATCCTAGGTTGTAACCTATACCAGCTAGTACTGACGAGAAAGCCGGCAACTGCCACTACTAGATCGGCGAACTTGGGTTGCCACACTGGGACCCCCGAATATCCCTGCAAATGTTTGATCAAAATTTCTCGATTTTGGCATCCTGGATCCGTACCCTGATTAGGAAATCGGGATCCGCACTTTGCCCCAGACCTCTCCAAAGGGTATCTGGTATCCTGCCGGGCCGACGGGGCCATCCAATTTTGTGCTACTTATGTGCCAAAATCACCTTTTGGCGCTGATCTGTACTATTTTCGCCCTATCGATCGACATTTCGATACAAAACCTTGGGTATTTGCTCACTTTATTTTGACATGCCGAGAATCCGGCATTCTGGATCCGTACAGGGATCAGACCCCCCTCCTGAAAGCTGACAGTGCATCAGGGCTTCCGGCAAAAAATAGGGTTCTGGATCCGTTTTTGGGTCATCGTTCCGCAAAATTTTTCTCATTTGGGATCCGTAGACAGATCAAACATTAGTAGGGATTCGGGGGTACTGCCACACTCTGCCACACTCACTCCGATCTTTAAACTTTTTCGTGACGGTGCGTTAGTGTTCTGGAGTATTTTGTAGAATAACACCTGCAAGGCCCACATCAGGGGCAAAGCCTGCTACGTTGACCCCTCTTGAAGCCTTGTTCTTTATATACTTATGATGGTTTATAATAAACCAAGCTTATGTATAATTGATTGATCCTGCGAGGTTTACTGGCTATAATTCCTGCAGGAGAGATTAGGCCCAAGGGTTATTCAAATCTTGGCTTGCGGAAAAAAATCGAAGTCATAATCAATAATACTAAGTTAACATCCAAAAAATAGTAGTATGAATGAGAGAGTCCTACCCCTTGAAATGATTCACTCAGCGGTGGTGGCTTCTGCTGCTGAGAGAAAAAGACTCGCTCGGTGGCGGCATTCTGCCACCACCAGTTCGCATTTTCTCTGAGTTCAGTCAGAATCCTTGGCAAGATCGGCCGAACAACGCCGCAGAAAGCGTGATAGTAACAGAGGGTCACATGTAAACAGTGACAAGCGGCGACTGTGCCACCCCGAAATTCTGACTTAAACGGAAATTTTGAAGCGCTGGGCCGTGAATTTCTTCCACAAGTAGAAATTTTTATGACATCGGACTTCGGGTTAAACTCAAAACTCGGCTACCACCATCCCTCTATAAGACCTACTACTAACGTAGCAGGAATCTGAAGCTTCTGATATTTACGACACTTGCTAGTGGCTACAACTAAAGAAATGCAAAGTGTTGAACTCGATCTTTCCGTTCGTTATCTTTTCTAAACAAGCCGTTATCCTCACTAATAGCTCGAAAATTAGGTCAAAATGCCAGATATACCAATCGAAATTATCGAAGAAATTCTGGATCATCTTCGCAGCTACAAGCAAATGCTGAAAGTCTGCTCCCTCGTCTCGCGCAGTTTCTACCCTCGTACCCGTCACTATCTTTTCCAGTTCATAAGAATCTCTGACATCCTCGGAGACTCCATGCACCGCCTCAGAGTCCTAGCTCGCACTTCTCCACATATCTTTATACATTTCAACTCAGCTGAAATTCACTCTTCGTATGATCCCAGCACACTTCGTCAAGTCCAACTTCCCCTTTTCTTAATGGCCAATCTTACATCTCTCAGTATAAAGAATACCTCCACGTCCCTTAAGTGCTTCCGCACGATTATCTTCGGCCTCCCTCTCCTCAAATCTCTCATCCTCGAGTCAAGCATTTTTGATGTCGAAGATACTTCGGATCTTCCATCCAGTTCAATCATTGTAAATAAACCGTGCCTTGAAAAACTTCACATACATCACCTTCACTCGGGGTTGTCTGATTTCCTTCCATTTGTCTTTCGCTACCGAGACGTGTTCCTCGAGTCTCTTCAAGAATTTTATACCAACATGTACAATCCCCGAGGGAAAGACCTTTCCCTATGCTGCGACATCATCCGTGCCGCTAGTCAATTCCGCACGCTAAAGTCACTGCACGTGCTCGGAACCTCTAATTGTCTCTGTACGTGCTCATTTGCATCAATGTCTAATTGGTTCTAAGCTGGTTTCATTCCAGTAACACAGTGGTTCGATGTCAAACCGCTCTTCCTGCCCCTTCGCCTGAAATCCCTCTCCTTTGATATTAATTATCGCGCTCTTGAGGGAGGGACAGATATCTCTGCGATGCAGTGGTTCCTTAATGCCTTCACCGACAGCCCTCAGCTCAGATACCTAGAAAACCTCCGTATCGACATGTCCGTGAAAACCTTCGACGACTTTGCTGACGAAGACGAGATCTGGGTTCTGTTCGCACATTTGGGTTCGATGCTTTCCCTTATCGAGACATTTAGGTGCCTCCAATTGACTTACATCTGCGACTACCAAGTTACTGAAGAGATAAAGTGTGCGATGCTGTCTCTGACGTTGGAAAACTTGCCGTCTTTGCGCGAGAATGACGTTATGAAAATATCTTTGCACGGCACTTCGGTTGCCTGAAGATATTCGTGGCTAAATTGAACGTAATGGTAAGTATATGGAGCAGCGCAGGTACACCCACGGAACATGTCGTCATAGGGAACAGTGCTGACGTCGCTATTCAGACTGGGATCGATATGGTATTTCTTCACGTTGCCGAGTGGTCATGGTTCTTTATGGTGCACCCAGCCACCGTATCTGTCCGTTGCGTCGATCTAGTCGCTGAAGTTCATGGTTACATTAACTCCGAATGACCACATCTACGTTAAATATCAGCACTTTGGGATCATTCATTAGTAACAGCCGTTCGAAGGTTCCAAAATGTTTATACACACATATCCAGTACCTCGGAATCGATTCATGCTGTCTATCTCATCAACTCATTATATCCCTATATGACAATGAGTATCATCGATTCTTGAGGTCAGCTACTCCGGGATAGGTTGCAGCCGTTGCTATACTCTTGCTGAGCGACTGAGACTACGGAGTGGGCAATTGTTCCGGGTTGTCACATAGTCAGTCAAAGCAGACACCGGTGATCTTCAGGTTGGATCCTATCGAAGCTTCGTTCATGGATACGGTGTGTACATGTCCCGGAGGTCTGCGCTTCGCGATATTGGTGCCACACGGCACCTCAGAAGCAGGCACCGGGCCCGTCCATCGTGGAGAATTCGATACTGTACGTATCGTATGAATGTCAACGTTACTCTCACCGACGTCATACTTCTTGCACTACCAGCGAGGTCAGTATGTCGTTTCTTTGGTATCCAGTCGCTTGACGACTCAAACCTTATAGACTCTGCAGGTATACAAACAAACTACGCAACGTTCACAGCAAGGTGTCGGAGATATTTCTTCATGGCCTGGAACGGGAACTGAAGATCAGTTCCTAGGTCTATCCTCGCCGTTGCACGCCAAGAGTTCATGTAAGTACACGTACATATACCAGACGTACCTGCTGGCCTCTACGTCATCTCAGACTTGGATGTTTGACAGCACATCCCTCTGCACTACGGTAGGTTGTGAACGGGATCCAGAATAACACTGTACAAAAGGTCCGAATCGCAGATATTGGTGTCTGTTATCCAATCTGGCTTTTTTCTTGGGTCGACGAATATCGAATGAGACTCCGCGCTACACGACTATTATGCATTCGCTTTCCTTCTGCGGTGGATATACGAGAAGCACGCTGCATGCCAAGGCAATACTTGGCGCTCGGGCTCGTAATTGCAGCGGACTTTCCCTTTCTCAATCTTTGAGGTACGAGAGGAGGTTGCTGCATAAATACCGAGGATGTAGGTTCGCAATTCACTATTACATTGAAGATGAGTACTCCAGGCCCGACGAAGGATTTCGACTTCATTCTTATCCCTCAAAGACTCCGTTACGATCCAAAACGACCGTTCCCTGAGTTGGGTATCGGACTCATTTTGCTTTTCGCATTTGCTTGCACTTTCAGTGCGTCTGTCATGCATCGTTGGTGTGAATATGTTCCTCATTTTCAGTGTCACAGTTGTAGCGAATCTGTACTACTGTCAAACATTGTTATGTGCGTCTGGGACTCGACATTAATAAGATCGTGGAGCTTATCTTATTTTCCAGTCCAGTTCTCAGAAGAGTTCGGAGTCCCATATTCTGATTCTTCCAGGTATGTCATATTGATGTCATATCACTTTTTTCTATCATTGCTAACCTGACGGTCTATTTCAGAGCCGTCACTCTCGTTCATGCTGGGTTTGTTTAGTTTTGATTTACCTCAATCCCACCGACGCTCACATCATATTAGATATGCCGTAGGACTATTCTTTATCGCACCCTTGGGGGACCTCCTCCGCCGCCGCCAACTAATACTTGGACTTGTTTTCTGCTCCACAACTCTGATGCTCTGCCTTGCTCTCGTACCCGACTGGAACGCTTTCCTCGCACTCTCCTTCCTGGCAGGAACAATCAACATCGCAACCCAGATACTCATCCCTCTCGCAGCGGATGTCGTATCTCCCTCCCGAAAATTCTTTTTCTTATCAATTCTTATTTCAGCTTTGGTCATGGGGATGCTTGTTGCGCGAGTTCTTGCGGGGGTGATAGCCGAGTATGCCGACTGGCGAGTGGTGTATTACCTTGCGGTAGGCGTGCAGGTCATCGTGTTGGTGGTGTGCTATGCGACGATCCCGGACTACCCGGCCAAGAATAAAGGCATGAGGTATTGGGAACTGATAAAGTCGATGCTAGGCTTTGTAGTGGGAGAGCCACTGCTGATTCAGGTGCGATCATTTGTTCGCGATCTGTGGTTGTTGACTTATGGTTAAATAGGCGTGCCTTGTCAACTTTCTCGCATCAGCTGGCTACTCGAATTTTTGGACCACGTTGACATTCTTGCTGGGGGGCCCTCCGTATAACTATTCTACGTAGGCTACTTTCACCCAGCGGTAAAATTGCTTTAATGGCATTTTCTCCAGGTTGGTCATCGGGCTTTTCGGACTTGTAGGGATCGCTGGTGTATGCTTGACGCCACTGGGTAAGTTCAAGCTCGACTTGCCTTTGTTTTTTTATCATCATGCTGTCTAGCAACTTTGACGATCGACAAATTACATCCGTGGTACGGATCAGTTCTGGGTACCGTACTTTATGCTTGCTTCCAATGCCTCTTGGTAGCTGCGGCCGGTCTCCATTTTGCTTCTGTGGGTAGCTTTACTCAGTTGACTCTACTTGCAGCGAGCTGAATCTTACTTCTTTGAGATAGATCCTTCTTGCTATCATAGGAATAGTTGTATTCTGCCGAGTACTCCAAGTCTCCCTTCAAATGTCTGTATTCAGGTGAGGCTCTCCCGCTCGCTTGTATACTTCTAGCGACTGATAATCCAGTGAAGCATTTCCACGGCAGCTACAACCCGACTGAATGCTCTGCTACTCTTGTCGGTGAGAGGAGGTCATCATTGCTGTCGTTTCTATCTGAAATGCTTTTAGTTCTTCCTCGGGCAGGTAATGGGCTCGTCCGTGGGTTCTCGCGTATTTCTGGAGAGTGGGTGGAGAGCAGGAGCGGGGCTATCGCTGGGCTGGACGGGTATCGGTTTTTTTCTGCTTCTCATTCGTGGACCGCATTGTGAGCGAAGAACATGGTTTGGATACGAGGGTGGATTTAGTTTGAGAAAAGACGCTGAACCGAAGGACGAGGCGACGAGTGAGAAGGACTCTACTGAGAATGTTTAGCAGCACTTCAATGATCCACCCATTGCGTGCACACCAGTAAATATTAGGCCGCTAGAATTAGACCTGTATCACCTATGAGATCAGGGGAATAGTCTTATCCGGAGTGGTATAACCACTGTCAAAAATTTCAGTTAGGATGAACAACTCGGCACATCGGGTCGGTAAACCGATTGCCGCTCCAACACAACGTTAACGTTCAGCACGACGGGAAATTTCTGTACATGTAACATCTAAGGACTAGGATGAAGGCATGCTTGGGCGTTTTAACACAATACTCAATTACAATTGCATTTCCAGTTAGAAGAAGGGCATCTACTTGTTTACAGTGATAAAGAGTCGAACCATTTCATCGTGCGATCATCACCTGTCCCTATCGATGACATATTCCACTGGAGTAGCGTCAGTATACTCTCTTCCTCATTCGTCGCCAAATATGCATCACCTTGTCGCTCCCGTGTACCTGCGGACGAAGTGTCCGCGATGAGACTGGCCGAATCGGTTGGAATTCATCGTCTCAGAGACGGGTGCCAATGGTACCGGTGGGCAGTTCCTCATCATGAGCCGAGTGAGGGGACACACACTTGAAGATGCTTGGCTGACTCTTGGCTGGTGGTCGACCCTCAAGCCTGCGTGGCAATTAAAGCGATTCATCAAAGCTATGCGCCAGCGTACCTCTCCAGCTGCTGGCAGACTCGTCTCGGGCTGACTTTGACTCGTATGGCCCAGAGCTGCATGCATCTCCAGAAAACTTGAAAGAGTACATGAACTGGTGGCTTCTTCGTTTGCCACCAACAAAACCTCAACTTCGCTTTGAAGTCAAACCACTCTACGTTTATGTTCTCTCATATGGATCTGCACACGCGAAACATGATTGTTGATGAACGAGAACAGCTGTCACGGTGGCTGATTGATTGGGGTTCTGCAGGATTTATCCTCCCTTCTTTGAGCGGGTGGTTTTACGGACTTTTGGGTGGTATCTTGCGGGATGGGCGGGTCGTCTTATGACATGGAGATGGAAATTCTTCCCGCGGATCTCTGCAGGGTCTGAACCAGATGAAGCAGAACCACTCGATTTTATTCATCTCCGATCGACAAGACAAGCGCATCCTCGGAAAGCGTTTCCAAGCGAACGGGCGAGGCGGGTGGCTGAAAGGTGAGTGTTTTCTCGTCACGATGCTAATACAGAATCAGGATTCATCTACGACAAATGAAATCGTGACTGGTTCCACCAAGATGCAGCCATTTCCTTTGTTTCTCTCCAGCTTCCTTACGTCCAGTAGTAAAAGAGGGCATTTCTGAGACTGAACAGTTATCAAAAATGCATCAATCTGGTGTATTCGCAGATACTTAGTAATTATGTTACCTTGTTGTCGTGTCGACCGTGCTAAGTTTAGTCTGAGGGGATGCGGAGAGGGATGTATGAGCTTGTATGAGCTATCTCCTAGACAGGTCATGACGACGACTGCAGATAACTATTCATTTAGTCTATCCTGCATCAAATTGTTATGATTCTTTCAACTACGCGGAATTTTGAATGCATCTCACGCAGCATAATGATATAGTGACATTTGTTCAGCGACATCAAAGCGACATGAGTGTTCAGGATTAGTAGTGACGTACGTAAGCAGATAATTTTCTTAACGGAAACGCCGGACCGCGACAATGTTGACAACTTCCTCAGTGCGACACCAGAGCCGGGTTCTTGCTCGTTCCTTTTGCCAGAATGTTTTGACGCGTACGTTTACACATCAAGGTCAAGCTCCTCTCGAGGTCCAATCCACAGTACCCAAATCTCAGTTTCTGTACTAATGTCAAATGCTAACACGGCATTTTTGTCAATGCAGTTGTACTCATGGCAGGACTATATGCTCGGAACTCCTCCAGAAAACATAAAAGAACAGCTTGAAATCGATTATAGCCCTCGTTTTCGTACTGTCTGTTTTCGTGGGGTCCCTACGAATTGCTCTGTCACCAAGTTCCTCGACGAACTTAAATTCGGTCCCATTGAGCGGGTAACAACCGAGAACAACTGCATTTTTCTCCAGTTCTTTAATACACGCGCTGCCTCGCGATGTATTAAAGAGCTGCAGATGAGGCCGAGATACGGGATGACCTGCGAAATGGATTCATTTATGTCTCCTCCGCTTCTTGCTACTACGGTTGCACATTTGGGATTGCACAATGCCTCTCGAGCAGTGAACGTGTGCTATGACGTCTATCACCGACGGAACAAGGATCCACCGACGGAAGAATCATGCAGGGAAGCTCTGTCGGCCTATGGAGAAATAGAGTCTGTGCAGTTTGTGGAGAAAACACGTATCGGGGGGCCATTCCATGGATTCGTATTCCGGTATTTGAATATAGAATCCTCAATCAAGGCACGTATTCTTTCCGTAGAGTTCGTTTTGTGAATCTGAACGTTGCGGTAGGCTTTTGGAGGGCTCCGGAACGGTTTGCCAGGCTTTGAGCGTGGTAGTACTTCGAGTGCTTACGTCCGAGATTCGTCGACTTACTGGCTTCCGGAATGGTATACTGCAACACGTGGACAGAATCGCCCCAGCACTGTTGTCCTAAGTGACGTTCAGGACATGGCATCGGTCATGCCAGCAATACGGAAGGTCTTGCGGAAGCTAGGATCACCCGCTAAAGCGTATGGCACCTTTACCTTGAACAATTCCTTTGTGAGTGGTGCTTCTTGACAAAAATGGGACTTTATTTACTGATGGACAGTGCATCCAATTTGTGTCCCCCGACTACGCAAACGACTTTCGGGAGCTATTTCGCTCAGATGCAGAACAACTGGGCATCCATACGAAATTGAAGAACAGCAATGACGTGGGACGTCCCGCTCCTCACTATGGTCTTCTCACGGCGATAGACCTAGGAATGACTTCTGTGCTGTATTTGAAAACCAGGGAACCCCTTTCAAATCATAATGTGTGGTTGCTGAGAGAAATGTCGCCGGGAGCCTGGGTACACAAGATAATGTGCGTCTATGTTTTCCTGCCCTTTCTGTCTCCCTTAAACAGACGCATATCTATGCCAGAGAGGGTGATTGTCACACTTCCCCGATGTTTTCTACGCCATGCAGTTTCTCTACTCCTGGCATCTGGGAATCACGGTTTTGATGAGTGGCTAGAGTGGTGTCCTGTTACATTTATTCTTTGGCGGCCTTATATCACGCCTGTTCCCGTTGCTGCACCTCAAAATGGGAGCGGACGGGCTAGGGTGGTCTCTACACGTAGACGCGCTACACAGGCCCTAGGGTTGAACATATAGCCAACGAATCGCTAGCAAGAAGGCGCTTTCATAGGTACACGAAGCTGTTACACCAAGTTTGGTTGTCAGAACCCTCTTCGTTCGT
>NW_026848682.1:0-24880 GCF_030435595.1 Desarmillaria tabescens | reverse complement strand
CAAAAAGACTATCAGACTAGGCAACTGGAAGATGTACCCGTTCCGACCAGCCATTGGTGCACCTGAATGTTCATGAGACCAGAATGCACAACAAAAAAACAAAAAGCGTACACGTCTTGCAAATACGTGGTTCACATAAAGATCTAGATCTGATCCCTTGTAATACGTACGGTCTAGAAATTGAAGTGCAGTAGACCTGGAGATCAGCAGACCTGTGATAGCTTGCAGGCCCAGAATGAATAATACTGAACTTCTGTGAAGAACGGAGACAAGAAAGCCGCTATGTTGTACGCTCTCTTCTGAAAATCCGTAATGACCCGGTTCGTGATAGAATTAGCTTGAGAGAATGTGATCAAGGGTTCGGGAAGTATGTCCGGAGAATAAGGTCATCTGCAGGTGATATTCTGTGACAAGTAAGTAAACAGAACATTAATGAATGTAGTCAATGTGAAGTACGTACAGAAGGTCTGATTTTTCCATTTAGATTGGAGGAAGGCCAGGGAGCAAGAGATGTAGTGCTGGTTGCCACTCCCTTTAAGCTGTGCGGGTAAACATACTGATGCAAGGTCGTCATTGTGTTTAATTGAGTCAAGTCAAGTCATGATGTGCTCCCAAGTGTATCAGCCAACAACCCCAAACTACAACGAAAATTACTCACCATACGTGTGCCTTGCATGTCATGCAGTGCAGGCGCAGAGTGTGAGCTCCGCAATGCTAACAACAGACCAAGAACAAAGACACAAATGGGATAGTGAAAGAACGAAATCAACATTAATGATGTCACGTTACCTTGCACCATTTGGCGGAGTCCGGTATCTTTGTTGCTGGAACCCTCTGACACTTCTTGCACGCTCCACATGCTTGAAGGTTCGACCCCATTGTTGAGCCTGCTTTTGCAGGAAGTCCAGTCTGCATGGGCTGACATTGAGTGGTCCTGTCTCTCGTTTGTGAGCCTCTGTGAATTCTTCAGCACTTGTATCTTCACAAAGAGTTCATAGCGCGGCCTCAGCCTCGTCCACCTCAGCCGGAGAACCATGTACTGTCTTTGTAACATTCACCAAGACTTCAAGTCATCGATTTCTAGCCGAATCTCTTGGGATGGACGTACATTAATTTTTTCATTGCCAAACCAGTGAGCAATCAGAAGTCCATCCAATGATTTCACTCTGGAGACCATCACATAGGAGCCTCTAATCCCAGAACAAGACTCCAAATCTATGATTGCTCGTGTTAATGTTTGTCCCTGGGATTTATGAGCTGTCATCGCGAACCCAGGAGCAATAGGAAGCTGTGTCCGTTTTAATCATAACATTTCTTCCCAGTAAACTGATTTTTGAAACTCATGTTGACAGTGTCTCATAACGCAACAGCCTGACAAGAATCAAGCCCTGGGAGTGGAGCTGAAGTCATGTCCGTAACCTTCACAACACAGGATACGGCGTGACGTAGTCCTTCTTTGTCTTTGTAAAAGTGAATCTTCTCAAGAGTTCCCATACATCCGTTGACAATGCCCCTGCCCACATCGTAGTTCTGAGCAAACATGACAGGCATTCCAATCACCAACGGAATTCTACCTAACCTATGCTGGGTCTGTCCAGAATTCATGGACCACAAATGATTTTGAAGGTTCACGTCCTTGATAGTATCACCCCTGTGTCTATCCACTGAATAATACCAATGCAGAGGTCAACCTGTATGTCGAGAGAAGGAACATGCACTATCTTCATTCACAGCATCCTTGATTGCATTTTCATACACAATCACAGGTGCAGTGTTCCAGTCCAAAGTATTCCAGTCCGGTCTTACTGATTCCACTGTACGGCTCAGAAGAAGTTCATAGTCCTCAGTTCCTGCATCTCCCGACTCGGAGACGTGCCAACAAAGAGATGAACTCCTCATTGGCCGATCCTGCTTGCCACATCACCTCATGGAGCTGAACAACAGTATCTACAGAGTACCACAACACTTTTCCAATCATATTCATTTGATGAAGCTGGCCAGTAGAGCGCGTGTTCAAATGTGCATATAACCGAACTTGGCCAACAGGAGGAAGTTGTGCAAAGTCTCCCATGAAAATAATATTGATGCCTCCAAAAGGTTTGTCATTTTCCTTGGCAATCTGAAGGGCCTCACATACATCATACAGTAGCTTGCATCCGATCATAGACACCTCATCAATGAACAAATATTCAACACCTTGCCACATCCCAACGAGATCCGTTGATGTTTTCTTATGCTGATCTTTCCTGGTTCTTTGTCCCAACATGAGCAGTGAATGGAGTGTCACACCAGATATATTTTTGGCCGCCACCCCAGTGAATGAAGCTAGCCGGAAATGACGAGTCTGTCGTCGAGCCGAGAAGAAGAATCTTAAGGACATGTATAATGCACGATTTTCCCGTTCCTCCTGCACCGGCAAGAAACATCCTAAGCTGCTCTGGGCAGGACTGCATACTATGCTTGGCAATAATTCGAAACACACGGGCTTGCTCGTGGTTCAACGTGAACTGATTAATTACCTCTTGAACACTAACGTCGACGTCTGGGTCTACAGCCTCAATGTCTTGACGACAATCAGCTTCCATGCTCATATCAATATCGTCTCTGTCTATTGTGTCACGGAAACGATTACTGTCATCAATTTCAACTTCCATGGACTCCGTGGGGGTATCATTTTGTTCTTTTTCTTCCATATACAATTGATTCATCTTGCGCCATGCAGTCCTACGCTCTTCGTACACCTTTTCCCAGAGTGCTTCGTCCACTAAGTCAGAATCTGATTTAATTTCTGAATATGCGTCCTCCTTGCATGCCTCCACATGATTTGAATCAGATTCAGAAACAGTGAACATGCCACTTGCCTTGAGTGACTGGAGTACTGCAGCAACACCTTTCACTCGGCGGCTTGTCTGCTGGGATTTTTGATCTTGTATCAACTCCAAGTGATCCAAAATGTCTTGTGGTACGTCCGTATCACCATTGAAATCATCGTTGACCTCCTTAGACCCTGCACCAAATGTACTAACGTCAGGACCGAGTCTCCATCTCCTATGTTCAAAATGGTTGTCTCTGCTATCTCGGCATTCATGCAAAATTTGCATGTTGTCTAAATGTTGTTGCCACCGAGGATTATTGTTGAAAAATATCTTAAAGGCAGCTGACCATGTTTCTCCTTTTGTTCTCAAATCCGTGGCCGAGTACCAAGGTTTGAAAAAAATCAGCATTAGCCGACAATACCTTTCGTACAAGTGACTTCTGTCACGACGAGGAATTGATGGACCAAGGGGAACCGGAATCACCCTACCCTCCTCTGTACGGATCCGCTGGAAGTGAGTACTGGTACTCTGGATGATGACTATCAAAAGCCACATGAGATTCAATAAGGAAAAAACTACTGTCTGCCGTTTGACCATCATCACCATCCTCAAATTCATCTGATCTAAGATGTTTTTTAGACCCCCGTCTACCAACCATAGTCTTAGGAACTTTTATGACGCCACTGACATACTCCCAAACTGAATGGTTTGCGAATTGGGGTCCACGGTACATGTAATCTTCTACTAAATTTCCTCTTGGACATACCTGTCCTGATTCATTTGATGTTAAATAGACTTCCTCTTGTTCTGCATGAAGTGCATCTGGGACAGGTTCCATAGGCTCCTCCGGTTCATCTACCGAGTCAGTGGGTTGTTGAGCAGATGCTGTTTCAACAGAAGAACCAGTTATCTCAGTCTTGGCAGCCAGGCCTTCAGTCACATTGCACTTGGGAGACAGATCCATGACGTCAATGACATGTTCCAAACTCGTCCAAAACATGGGACGGAAAGCATGACTAGTAAAATGGTCTTCGTATTCCTGCAAGTACGTAGCCACCTCCTGCCCTGACAGTTCTTGCTTAGTCATCATGGCATATGAACATTTCTGTAGTAACCGCTTCGCACGAACGGTAATATCGTCTTCTTGTGGATCGTATTCTCCTAATTTCCTCACAGATAACTCTAACGCTGCGTACACGACATTCGCTTTCAATCTAGACTTGGTGATGTAATCGGTAATATAATAAAGGACTGCTTTTGCCGAAGCCCCTGAACCGATGAATTGGATGTCCATATTGCATCGCACCGCCCTGATTATGGTTTTGTTGAAATGATTGACCATTCCATCGAGGCATTGTAAGCATAACTCCCCTGTATCTGGATCGAAGGACGACTTTTCCTGGAAATTCTTTTCGTCGAGGTCAAACCGACAGGTCCTAGGTTCAGGTGACTTCCAGTATTTGTAACATGTTCCCGAATGTTTATGAATTTGTGATTTAGATATCAAGTTTTGAAGGTCTGCTTCTATCGCTTGCTGATTGGGAATGTCTTTCGTGTATAGATCCTGTATACTGCAAACTGACGATGGATGGGAACGAGAAGAAGGGACTTCTGGCTGTATCTCGGAGGGTTTTGGTACGCAGGTCGAGATGGTGTCATCCAGAAACGCTAATAATCTATCGCAGAATTCCTGGTCACCTTTCTGAAGAATTTGATCCTTGATCTCATTAGGATTCAAACCGCCTTCGAGCCATACAAGCATATGACAATGAAGCATCCCTCTGCCTTGGGCCTCAACACAGCCATAATATGCTTTTACCTTGCCAAGCGCCCCACCTTCTTGCTCGATATCTACATCTCCACTATCGACCCCAAGCACAACGGAAATAAAAGCCTTCATATATATGTTAAAAAATCTGGCTGCCAAAAATGGATTCTTTGCGACAAGGTATTTCTGCCGAATATAGCCAAAGATATCATCAGGCAGTAAGTGATCTATATCAATGTCATCACCCACAAGAAACCTGATCAAAGGGTTGAAGGTATCCGCAGGATTGATTGTGATATAAAAGCTGGGCAATCCTTGATCTATCATCAGACCCCTGATTTCATTGCGCATGACTGTTTTTGAAGACGCGGAACCTGTGACATGTGAAGATACAGCTCTCACTTCAGACATTAGCTTGAGAACCTGGTGCTCCTCAGCAGAATTGGCAGTTTGGTAATCCCCTCGTGAGACGCGTTCACTGACTACATGCACAGCCTCTGGGGAAACTTTTGCAAATCGGGTGGCAACAGAGGCAAACGACTGTCTCTTAACCTTCAAACCTGTACGAAGAAGTAGCTCTCGACACTGGAGCATATTGAATGCCGAGAAGAGAAATGAGTAATGCTCTTCGAAACGACAGTCTTGGAGGCAGAAAAAATGTCTGATGTTTCATTTAAATGCTAACGGGGATGAACGTTCTGGATCTTCGGGCCCACCGATACCATAGGGGAAAAGGGTTGGATACATCATGGGCAATAGGGCTGGATTGTTAAATTCGTTCGAAGGTGACACATCATGAGGAACACCAATGTAACCTCCTCCGTTCTTCTTGATGTGATTCCATGCAGCAGCTTTGAGATCTGCATATGAGGCATCACCTTCGACATCTGTAATGACAACGTTCTGAAAGGGAACTTCATCATCGACACCCACCGTGAATTCTTTGTCCGGGTCATCATATCGAGCGGTAGCTGAGTCTGTCGCACCAGAAGGAACAACGTGCTGTATATGGAAAGGTAAAACTGGATCGACATCTAAAGCATCGAGCATGTCCTCGTTGATTTCAATATCTCAATATAAAGGATTGTTCTTCTTAAGCCATTGAAGGGCACGTCTGACCTTGATCCCATGGACTGCTAAAGGTTTAGCTTTTTTTCTCAACCATTCCTCAGTGGGCAGAGTCAAACCAATAAAAATTACACAGAGTGGTGATGTAATTTCTTCTATTGAGGGTGGTAACTTATGTGCAACAGCTCCTGGTCACTGTGGATATACAATGACATGGCCTATCATTCCCCTCTGGTATATACCAGAACCTTTCTCGTCTGTCAGCTGGAGAACCCAACATTTCGAATGGCAGAGAGCAATCATCGCCTCTTCTACAACAGTGAGTTCTTTCAGCTCCGACGGAACAGAACCTAAGTAGTTGTTGTTGGCTAGAGAAAGTGGTGGGACAACTCCCCTAACAAGAGCAGAGTGACAAGACCTACAAAGTTGTAGCTTGGGATTACCGCTCTCCACTTCAAACATACCATCGACATTGAGGAGCATGCGTCCCACACAATGAGGTCCAGGAGCCGGAATAGCTTCATACCGCAAGTCAGTTGGTGTGAGCAATGTACTATCAACGTCAGCCAAAGCCATCACCTTTCTTTCATGACATAAACTTCTTTCCGAGCATGCTGCACATGTAAATTCCTCAAGAGCATGAGATCCAGTACGATCATGAAAAAGTTTGACAATCTTATCCTTGAGACTCTGAGATGGCACACGTGGCCATTGTTCACAAGTTCTCCTGACATTCTCATCAATTTCTTGACATGGGGGTTCGAATGTTGGGAGGACACCTACAGAACTTCGTGTGTTGGACCGAACCCATGCACGAATCGATGTTTTATCTTTTTTGAGTTGTTTAATGTAATCTTTCAAAATTTGACGAAGGCAGGAAACAGAATCAGATGTCTCGAAAGTCAATGAGAACGACGTAAGAGTTTACAAGGTGCTCTTTTCTCTAAAGACTCTAACAGTCTGACCTTGTAACATACATCGGTCTTCATGACATATTGTTCATCAAATACCTGTTGTAATCTGTGAGTACAATTACCAGACACAAGATGCTCTATCGTCTGCTGTCTTAGATCTTCTACCTGCATGGTGGCTGACACTCTCAGTTGATGGCTTTCACAAAATGCAAGCAATGCTGGCTTAGATGTCTGTTCGCATTCCAACATGAACCTCAACATACCTTCTGATAATGCTGACTGTCGCCACTGCAAAAAACATCTCAGGACAACCTCATAGTGCGGAAGATCTTCCATGAAGACAACATCAAAACCTACACTCTCGAGGAGGAAGACCAACTGTTTCTCTGGAAAGACAGATAACTGAACAGCTTCACTGAGCACAAGATCTATGAAATCGATGACATATGCCTCCAGCTTAGTATACACGCCTGTTACAACCCTACAAGCCATATAATTTTTCTCCTTGATGACCGTACATTGAGGCGAAGACACACATGCACCAGTCATTAAATGTGCAGCATAAATTTGTCAACACAGAGACTCATCGTATCCCGCACTATCGATACCATGTAAGGCAAGCACACCCTGCAACTTAGAGCGCAAAGACATGAAAAGACTAGATCTGATTACTTCATGTGAGTATGTGAACAAAACATCTTGCGCAACACTCAGAGCTTCTGTGAATGGTCAACATGAACTTAAGTTCTGGGAAAATTCATATGCATAGCAAGTAGTGACATCCGCTGGTAAATCTGGATGATCCTCAAGGGAGAACTTTTTTGAAGGCACTACTGACTGACTCAGGTTGCTATGTGAAGTGTACACGTGCCTGGAGACGTAAGTCCCCAAGGGATGATAAACGTGCCCAGAGGTGTCTGTTCCCGAGGGATGATAAACATGCCCAGAGGCGTCTGTCCCCGAGGGATGATAAACACACCTGAAGGCATGCGTCTCCAGCCTAGACTGGGAGCCGGGACTTTGAGAACTGGCATATGTTGAATGTGGAGGTGCTGCAAAAATTACATTTATATATTCTCAAAATTCCAGTCAAACAAGTACCTGAAGTCATAGATGTTGGCTGAAAAAGTTGCAAAAATGATGACAACTCTGGTAGTATATTAGATTGGGACTGCAAAATACGGGGAGAAACACCTACCTGGTGTCAAGGCTCCACCCGGGTTCAGAACATGGAAGAATGACAACCAATTGTATCTGAGTGCAATTTCGGTTTGCATTGACCCCACCACGTTAAATTCCACCATTGAAGAGCCGTAATTGATGTCAGCGTTGTAAACAGTGACCAAATGAAGGATTTTGCAGCCAGGAGGATAACCTCCAGCAAATGGAGACGATGAAGACAGGAGCGAACAAGATTGTAAGGTAGGAGAGATAGAATTCACAGGTATTCCATTCAGAGTGATCAACATTTCTGCAGGAGTTACGGTTGCAACGATGTTGATGTGTTATGCTGGGACGATGTGATGGCGTACAAGAGGGGCTGGCTAACAAACGTCGAGGGCGGATGATGAAGAGTCAGAAAGATTCCTGCTACTGGGTCCAACGCAACGGATGCATGGCAAACTCGGACCGTACTACCGAATTGCCGGCTACGGCATGCCCTCGTGCCGCTAATGCCGATCTTCTGAAGGGGGGGTAAGCCCCTGATCTAGTGTTGCCAACGACTCGGCTTCGAGTCGCCGAGTCGCCGAGCCGAGTCGGAAATGCTATGAGCCGAGTCACCGGCAATGACTCAGGCCTAGGATGGCTCGGCTCAGCTATGACTCAGCTTTTCACGGCTTGAGCAGACCCAAGTCACTGACTCGTTCCACTTTTGGACTTCACTCTCACTGATCTTCTCCATCATCGAAAATGCGGTGGCCTCTCACTCTATTCATCTTGCCAACATTCTGAAGGACTAAGAACTTGATAGATGGGGTAACTTATGTTATTTCTCCCGAATTATGGCTGCATTTCTGTCAGTAGGCTGTTCACTCACGGCTTGCAGCTATCTGATTCCATCTGATAAGCTGTATGTTGTTAATGGACTGTTCAGGAGTTTGCGTGTGTGGAATGTGCAGATATTAAATTGAAGGTAGGTGACTCTTTTGTATATGCTGGTCATATCTGAGTTCAAGCCTTAGAACATCCAGCTGTCATGGCTTCAAGCAGGTCTCCATTGATGTCGCACCATCATGAAACCATTCTTCTTGATCCTGGCATTCCTTCGTGGTGTTCTTGTGGCCAACACCTTCTCCGAGTGATATAGTGGGACCCGATGATGGTGTAGGATGCATACGCAGTCATGCATGTAATTGCAGAGGTACGTTTATTGGTCTTACTACTATTATCCATCCTTATCGAATAATAGACAGCTCTTATGTATCAACTTTCACTAGATGTTATGTTTTACGCACAGTATAATGTTATAACCTCTTCAAGATACCGCATTGAAGGTTTCCGAAGCACTATGTCATCTGAGGACATGTCACCAGGTGGCAGTCATACATGAGCACGCAATTTTTTCCGTTTCTGTCTCAATTGCTCATTCTTCTCTGGTGGCGGTAGGACATGGCTGATTATATTCTAGGGTACCTGTGGCCTTGTTGTCCGCTTAGTATGCTCTGCTGTTAACGATGGTTGGGATTTATTACATGATACTGGCTGTTGGCTTAATCGCTGACATGTATGTGCTTCCTGACTGCCTGCATTCCCCATCCTAACATTTGTTTGTCCAGCCTTTCTGTGCATTGCTTGGAACGAGAAGGTACTACGTCATCGTTTTTCACGTATATAAACCATTCGAAGTAGTAAGTACATTATTCATTGCACATCCATGGCTCCTGCTGGCAGAAAGCGAGGCGGACGAAAAGCTGATGGCAGCAGTATGGCTAACGCTGATCATACAGACTCCCATGTCGAGCCCGTACCAGATACCACTGTGCCACCAACTACTCATTCTCGTTCTCGTGCCAGTGCTCCCATGCGTTCCAGGTCCAACGCAGGTTCCAGTCTGGCATCTAATGGGCCAACACAAGTGTTGCCTCCTACAGAGGCCATTCCAGTTCCCGGTGTTCAAACAATGTTCCACATTCATGGCAAGTACTTATATATTGAGTCTTATCTATAGTTCTGATATTTGTCATTAGGCTATAACCACCGTCAACCTACTCCGTCAGAGACAATGGCTGTCCCCTTTTCAGATCCATCGATGCAGGTGGCACAGGCTTCCGGCAGTATGGTGCCATCACAACCCATTATCTCTCCATCCCCCACTCATCAGCCCAGGGAGACGGTGCCAGGTGCAGTGCCGGTGCCGGTACCATGCTCCTGACGTGCGCATTTTGTTGACGATCCAGAGAGTTCAGATGGAGAGTTCCTTGAGCTGTCTCCTCTATCATCTCTGTCCGACGATTCCGCTGTTCATAGCGAAACACCTTGGTGACCATCAGATTCTGATCATACAGCTCAAGCTCCGCATACTTCTCATCGTAACCCATTCCCTATACCCCACCGATTGTCCAGAACACCAGGAACACCTCGACGACTTTCCCATGCTGCTGCTGGTCATACTGTCAAAAAAGGCCGTAATACTGCCTGTGACGTCTGGTCATTCTTTATAAAGTCCGAGAACTGCCATCATTGCGCTTTCTGCACGTGCATCTTCAAAGTTGTCTATCTAAGTCTCTGAATTCTGATCTTTATTTTAATCACCATGTGAAGGATTTCGAGAAGGATAATGAGCTTCCTGGAGCATCAGACTTTGGCTCAAAAACAAGTACCGATATCTTACAGCGCCACTTGCTTGATTACCACACCACTTCATGGCTGACAAAGTGTGACAATCAGGGTATACAGGTGTGCTCTACTCAAAAGCAATATCAAGATGCGATCCACAAATTTCACCTCAACCAAGGGAAGCAATCTTCCATATTTAACAGTACTGGACATCGTGCATTCTCGCATGAAGCGTTCATTGATTCGCTAGTTGCATGGGTCGTTGCTGATGACCAGGCTTGTACTATTCATATTTGATCCAAATTTGCATGTGTTAATGAAATTTCAGTCAATCAATGCCATTGAGAGTCCGCATCTACGGTCTATATTCTTGATGCTTAGAGAAAGCTTGAAAGACTCTGACATACCCCATCGATCATCGTTACATGCTCATATCCTTGAGATGTGGGACAAATACATGGATGACCTCACTTCAGAATTAAAGGTTAGCGCTATTTATTATATAAGAGTTCTCATGAACGTAGCAATCTAGGCTTCTATGGGACACATTTCGTTCACTGAGGATCTCTGGACAGACCTGAATATGCATCCCTTCATAGCTGTTACCTGTCATTGGATCAAGAACCGGATTGTTGATGGTCATGCAACACTGCATCTGCATTCAGATCTCATTGGCTTCCATCGCGTTCCTGGACATCATACAGGGGAGCACTTAGTGGAAGTGTTCATCTACATCCTTGACCACTTGCAAATTACGGGAAAAGTGCGTATGTCTTTCGTTTGGGGGTAACATATTACCAATGTTTCTATGCTAGGTGGGATGGATTACTTGTGACAATGCGACAAATAATGACATGATGATGGAACATCTTGAAAGGTTATTAAGACTGCGATATCCAGACATGTGTTTTGATCGGGTAGACAACCGAATTCAGTGCGTGAGTCTGACCTCTCCTGTAGTTCCTTATTCATTAAATGCGTAGATGCTTTCCTCATATTGTAAATCTTGCATGCCATGAGGCTGAGAAGGCAATTGGTGAGATACAATACAATGGTGTGGGTAATGAAGGAGCCTTAGCCTATATTACTCGGGATCCCATTTCCACACTATGTTCTCTTGTTAGATCGGTAAGTGGATAGCCTTTTTGTGGGTTCCCAAGTTGCTTATGGCATCTGTAGATAAGATCATCATCGCTTCGCCGTCAGGCATTTTCCGAGAAAGTTGCTCAAGCTGGGTTGGGTTCTCTACAGCTACTCCATGATGTAGATGTCCAGTGGTCCTCAACAGATATTATGATTGAGAGGGCAATTGTTTTATGCCAGGTATGTTGTTCTCTTCTATAATAATTTGCTTTGCCTTCTCTTTGTTAACAAAATCTGGACACAGCCAATCCAGACATTCCTTCAGTGCCGAGAGCAGTGCGAACTTCAAAAACATCAATTAAGTGATGACAAATGGACTGTTCTCCGACTTTTTCATGAAATCCTAAGTGTGAGTACCAAGCTTATACAAGCAACTCGTTCTAATGGCTATCATTAATATTAGATTCCACATGCTTTTCAACAACGACTTTCAGCAGAGAAGACTCCCACACTTTGTGATGCTCTTCCATCTTTCTCAGCATTGATTATTCGGTGGCGTTTACTGAAGGAGAAAATGCCGGAAATGCGAGACGTAATAACAGCCGGCCTCGAGAAGCTGGAAGACTACTATGGCTGTGTTATGTATATCCCAGCATATATATTTTCTATGAGTTTCGTTTCATTTTGTTTCCTCCATATAATTCATTTCTAAAACCTATTTCAGTCTTAAATCCTACCATGAAGCTGAAATGGTATGAGCAGCATGATCCGACAAAGATTGGGTGGGTCAAGAATATATTTATGCAGGAGGTAATCTCATAACTATAACTGATTTTATTATATTGCATGACTCATAATACTTCACAGCTCCAAAGCTATTCTACGATGACTTTAGTGTCAAATCCCGCACCTCTGCATACTCGCAACTGGGCGGATGAAGTACTCGGTCTTGATATGCCTGCCATCAGCTCAACAGTATGACAGACCCTTGCTGAAGAGTTTGATGCATATCTTCTTGATCGTCAATCCTTATCTAGTAGTTTGTTATTCTGGCAGGTATGTGGTTTTCTAAGATATCCCCTTCTCTCTGACACATTTTCATAGGAAAATCGTACACGCTATCCAACTCTATTTTTAATGGCTATGGATATCCTTCTGATCCAAGGGTCATCTGTACCTTGTGAACGAGTCTTCTCATCTGGCAAGCAGACAATCACAGATCGCCGTTCCCGGATTACACCCGAGCTGATGGAAGCGCTGCAGATACTGAAGTTTCACTTGAAGAAGGGTGCTACATTAAATTTTACACAGCACTATGACAAGGCCACACATACAGCTTCACTTGAGGGTCTAATGGATGAGGAATCAGAAGTCCCTTCTGGAATGGATGATTTTCTGCGCTTTTTAGACACTTTCGAGGCAGTAATTGATGTAGAGTAGGCTATATGAATTACATTGCCTAATTTAGAGTGAAGCCGATGACTCGGCTGGAAATCAGTGGCTTTGAGCCAAGCCGAGTCAAAGCCAATGACACAATTTGACTTTGGAGTCAGTCCGAAGCCGAGTCGGTGATAAGTCGAGCCAAGCTAAGCGCAGCTGAGCCGTGGCAACACTACCCTGATCGAAGGGGGTCTTTGCGCTAGACCTTATAAGGAGCGCTTTTCGCCTTATAAAGAAGGACCCTTTACGCTATTAGGAAGGTGTACCGTTGTTTCGTGCAGATCGACATCGGGCTGCCAAAAATCAAAAATCAAAGGTCACACCATAAAACCTACTACTAAAGTAGCAGGAATTTTAAATTTATCTTGTTCACTTCCCAACCAAACATTAGTTTTACAAGTTTTCGCAGAAATTCCTCTTCCACATGCTAAACTGCCACCGGATCCAGTCGTTTCTCCTGCCCCCCTACAGTTATCTATCCTGCCTGTCTGCAGGGTAAACATATCACAAGCAAAACGGAGAACCGAAGCTATAATCGGAATCTTTTCCAACACGCTTTGAAGACGAGCTTCGTTCGCTTCCCAGATTTATACCGTCAGGTGAGAATTAGTATCTTATCATGTACGGACTCTTACAACTGTTCTGCCTGTACTTGGTAACAATCTCCCTCTCCCAAGGCCTCAAACGAACATGGGTTCAGAAGGAACTCCGTGATTCTCCTGAGTCTGAACCCAGCGAAAATAATGCACGTTTTATTGAGGTGCGACGTCACCTGTGGTCTTATCGCGCCTCTCTAACAACAATATTATGCCCAGGTTCCACTCGACCACTTTGGGAGCGACAACTCGTCGACATTTCTGAACCGCTACTGGGTTAATGCTTCTTACTACGTTCCCGGAGGGCCGGTTCTCTGTACGCTGATCCGATACATGAGAGTCCTTATCAATACTGACTCAATAACTCAATACAGTATTCGATTCTGGAGAACAAAACGCTGCTCCTCTTCTTCCATATTACCTTCAAGTACTCGATTATTATAATCTGGCAACCTGGTTTCGAACTAATCGTGAAAATTTCAACCACAGGAATATCATGGTCTCTCAGCTACAATGCGCCTCGCCAAGCGATATGGTGGACTAGCAATACTATGGGAGCATCGATATTATGGCGACTCGCAGCCGTTTCCTGTTAATGTATGTCGGTACGATGTAATATCTACCTGTCGCATCTCTAACAAACGGAACAGGAAAATACAACTGCATCAGAATGGAAATTCCTCACTACTGAGCAGGCTCTCGAAGATGTCGTGTTCTTCGCGAATTCTTTCAGCTCTTCTGGCGTCAATGCAACGCTGGATGATCCTCTGTCTCTCCCATTACATCCTAGCGTCGCACCATGGGTGTTTCTGGGCGGTTCATACCCCGGCGTACGAGGCGCTCTCCTCCGAATTCGAAATCCAGAGACCATATTTGCTACGTGGGCGTCGTCTGCTCCTGTTCATGCTCAAGTCGATATGGCTAGCTACTATAAGGCGGCAGAGCGTAGCCTCACCAGAAATTGCTCCGCTGATTGGGTCGCTGTTACTCGGTACTCTTTTTCCTTGTTCCTGTTGAATGTATGCTGAGCAAGATTCAGATATGTTGACGACGTCCTCAAGGGAGACAACATAGGACTGAAAGAAGACGTCAAATTCCGTCTCGTGAAAGCTCGCCTCAGTGGTCCGGGAGGTAACACTACAGGCGCGGTTGGTCTTACCAAGGCGCAAGCCAATGCGCGATCAGACGTATCTGTCGCGTCAATCCTCATGGACCCTTTGGATTTCTACCAGGTCAGTTCCCGCTTCTTCCTCCTTTCTGGGCCTAACAACATCCACAGTATTACGGTTTCGCAGCATCCCTCCTGCCCTTCTGCAACCTTCTTGAGACCAGGAATTTTACTCAAGCACCGGAAGAAGGCGGGATTTTTTCGGTCGATGGTATCTCTTCGGCGTTCGATGCCTATCTTGTAGCATTGAGCGAACTTGATTACGATGAGATTCCTGGGAGTCCTGACGACCCAGCCACAGATCTGGCGTGGATGAGGCAGTATTGCTCTGAGTACGGTACGTCTGTTGCTTTTCATATAACTACTCTATAACTTCAGCGTCAGGGTTTTACCAACGAGGCGACGCATCGAACCCTCTGTCCATAGAGACGTCGCTCTTGTCGCTTGACCTGTTCCAGCGGCAATGTGACGAGACCTTCCCGGATAGTCTGCCAAGCTGGCCGGAGGTCGGTAATATCAACAAGTACGGAGGGTGGGATATGAAGCCATCAAATGTTATGTTCACGAACGGGGAATGTAGGCATCTTTGCACTTCTTTTCTCTTCCGCTCTGGTTCACGTCATTGTCAGTTGATCCCTGGCGAACCATGGGTCTAGCGTCAATTGAAGATAATGCTCCTATGCGCACTCCATCGCCTATTGTACCCGCGTGAGTGTCAATATGATTGAACCTTTCATTTCGTCTAACACCTTATCAGGTGCAATACACCTGCCGAAGGAAACTCATTTTTCGGACTCACCTACGCGAACATGGTTCACGTTTCCGACATGCGAGTGCTTCTTGTACCGGACAGCAACCATTCAGATTTCAAAACTATCGGATTTTACAGCCCAATTTCCCAAGAGCAGTTTTTCACTGGATTGGGATTATTTCAGCTGGCTTTGGATGAATGGTTGCCTTGTTTTAACGGAAGCAGGTGAAAGAAATGCTTGCGGTCCGAGTGTGTATTCTTGAGTGCCATTTAAAATCAATGCTTAACCACTTTCTTGCCGGATGTAAATCCTATACGAAGATATCATCTACCTATTACCTCGTCGCAACACATCTACAGAACCTAATGCCTATCAAGCAACTAGTTGTGTATGAAGTGTATTAACTAAATGCGTGGATATTGCGACCGAACTACTAGTAAACACTTCATATACTCATCAGGCCATAGTATGATACAACTTGCATACTGACTAGTAGTGTACTAAATAAATAAAAAGAAAGCATATTCTAAGCCTACACCGGAATAACAGTCTCTTGCATTTCAATTTTCATCTTCAAACCTCAGAATCTGCGCATCCTCATCAACAGGAATATTCCTATAGCCTCTCCGCGTACGGAGGCTAGCACCCGCCGACTCGACATGCGAGACGATCCACTCCCATGCGATCCCCGCAACACCAATGACGAACCAGGGAACAGACGCGAGGGTTTCCATAACGCCCCCGTTGCTCCCACCGTAATACGGTCCGCCATCTCCAGGAAGTCGGATGTGTCTACAAAACCCCCAGAGTAAGCAATCAGACAATAGAAGAGGAAAGGATGAACACACCCTCTCGCCATCCCGCTTCGTCGGTAGTACCAGTATCCAACAAGTGCGGTGAACATGAACGGAATCAGGATGACGAACCACCAGAAGAGAGGTCCATGTGCTCTGAACCCAGGACATGAATGCCTCGTTCCGCGATCCGGTCTGATCCCATTCTCACAGCTCGAGTAAGGAATCTTCCGGTACGCAGTCCTTTCATACCAAAACTCCTCGTCATTTTTGCACGAGTCATCGTCAGGGAGAGGCGTCGTTCCGGGCACCAATACACATTCATCGTTGACATTCTTGGCGTAGTTGAATTCACTACGCAGGGCATGAGAAAAGCATAGAGAGATGGGAATATATAACTGACCACTCGAAATCAGCCTGCGTGCACGGACAGTTGTTGACCACCCGAACGGCGGCCTTGGGCTGATCACCCACTACACAGTTTGTCTCGCGTACTCTGCGGTGGTACAGTGTCTGACAGAATCGTCATCAGCAGTTCTAAAAGCAAGAGCAAGATTCTTTCCTACCTGACGACCGAACAAGCACCTCTCTGACCTTTCTTGGCTTGGGCTCCAGAGCTCAAAGTCATCGTGCCCTGGATCCTCGACGCTCAGTTCACCTAAAAGTCACGTTAGTCACTACCATATTAATAAGTAGAAAAACTTACAAGGCTTCCTCGTCAACGCACTGAAGTCAAGATGCACTGCAACCGAATTCAACGAGCGCGGATACTGCGCCAAGAGAATGAACCTTCGACTCGTATCGGCAGGAACAGTAACAATCGACGTCACTCTCATCTTATCCTGCGTGAACCGGTACTCCCTCCAGTTCTTGCCCTCGTCAGTACTGAACAACACATGATCCGTAGGCTCCTCGTCATTTGCCATAATCAGAATAGACCCAGAATCGCCAAACTCCCAGAGATGCGCATCCTTGTGAACCTCCTCCCAACTGAATCCGGCATCCCGACTGAGGAAGGTGTCACTCTGGGTATATGGTGCGAGCGATTCTCC
The DNA here is from genome assembly GCF_030435595.1 of Desarmillaria tabescens. NCBI lineage: Eukaryota > Fungi > Basidiomycota > Agaricomycetes > Agaricales > Physalacriaceae > Desarmillaria > Desarmillaria tabescens. Next base: position 7,652 of record NW_026848682.1, on the reverse strand, counting down.
AACGTTGCCAACCGCCATGATTAGTCCTACAATGGAAGGGCTGCTGTACGTCGCCCGTGGATCTCTGCGTTCCGTATACCCGTGCACATGAAGAGCGCAATTCTAGATCAGTGTATGAGCGACAATAAAAACACCGAACAAGAGAAACAAACATACGGTCGTGTCACATCCGTATTTATTTCCTTGCGAATCCAACGGCGGAGGAGGCAGTGGTTTCCAGGTGCTCCCTACAACGAGCACCGTGAGCGATTACACCGTCATGTTGCCACCATCACGTACCATCGTTATGAGTGATCCTCGACTGTAGCTCCTTCCTGCCATGGACAGTCGCATCCCCTGGGTTGGACACCACATTGACGAGGGCAATCCCATCGAGACCAATCATCTTTTCGAAATCGACGAATCCACGATCATCGCGGTTCACATTTTCCAGAGCGATTCCAAAGTATGTTCCATTAGAGTTGGATTTCAGGATAGTACCCCAGTACGGACTAGGGGGCTCGGACATCGTCATGTGCAGGAAGAGAGATCCGGTCGAGGATTCCAGGACAGTGTAAGCCTAGATCAAAGGTTAGCAATAAGAAAAATGGTACTCGCTAATGTGCACGTACATGCGCCTCCGGGTGCATACTCGGTGGGAACAGCCCGGTGGCAAAGTTGACACCATCAAGAGATACTTGAAGATCCAAGGAATGCCGAGCAGGTAACAACTACAGGATGATCAGTCTAAATCATCGCAAAACATCGCTTCGAAGGGCTTACCTCAGCTACGACCAAGAACTCTGAAAACTTAGCAAACCCTACGACCTCGTTAAACAGTTTCTTCTTCTTCTTGAAGTACTGCTGCCCCTCAACCAACTCTAGAGGGTTATCATTCTGGAAAAACCTCTGCGATCCTCCCTTCTTCTGGTAGGACTCGCAGAGAATCTCCGTCGGGTCAGCATTAAGCTTCGTATCAATCGCCCAGGCGCAGTTGACAACATAGTTCTCCACGAAATACCAGTTACGTCCGTTATCACGAGTATATTGTGCTTCGGCATGACAGTCGTCGAAGATGTTGTCGCAGTTCTTGTTCCCAATCCAGATGAGTTTGTCTGAATCAGGGTGGAAACGGAGGACCTGGGCACGGAAGGTATTGGGTGGTGTCGGTGCAGAGAGAGGGTTCCAAGTCCGTCCTGTATCGGTAGTAGTGTAGTATTTAGTACCGCTTGTGATAAGATAAGCGCGATCTGAGCTGTATGGGTGGTGGTAGAACGCCAAGAATGACTCCTCAGGAAACAAATGATTCCATGTGTAGCCCTCGTTGCTTGACTGCCAGATTGAGTTATCTTCCAGCCTTACGAGGATCGTCTGCGGAAGCAAATGAGTAGCTGCATGGAAAATAGCTGGAGCCTACATACCGTAGAGTCTTTGAAGTACGAGTGTTGGACGATGGCTGCAGGGAATTCAAACTGAACATTCATGAGTAAAGATCAGACCCGCGATGCAAAAGGAGACGTACTGTCTGATGGATGACTTCACCCTCCTGGGGTTGAGCTATATCATATTGCACTCAGCGACGTCCAGAGAAATAGTAGAGGATTGCATACCAGAAGAACATGGTTTATCAATCGGGGCATCCTTCGTACCGCCTGTACACGTATTTCCGGGGATCTTCCTCCAACCAGACGAACCCTTGTACGTCATGTTTGGTCTAGGACAAGTACCGGCAGAAATAGGTTCAGGACCCGTCGGCACGCATTGGTCGCCATTGCGCACAAAATTGAAGTCGCTGAACCAGATATGAGTTGGGCCTAGCTAACGATAGCAAGTAAGAAACCGCGTACCACTCGTAATCGGCATCCACACAAGCGCAGTCCTCCTCATGTTCGACGGGATCCGTGAACTTCTCCCCGACATAACAGTCCGCATCCATCTTTCTCCGCTTGTACCATTGCTATGACCAGACATCAATCGACGAGGGCTTTGAAAGCGATACGAGATAATCATACCTTGTGTCCCATCAGGCACTCGCTTTGTGCAGGCCTAGCATACCACTCTTCGAAGTCACCCGCCTCGCACTTTCTCAAACGTGTATTTGCAAAGTCAAGGAAGACAACCACGAATCGACCGATACTCTGACTCTGGTCCTTCCTCGCAACTTGACCGACAAGAAGGAACTTTTGTGAGGTCGAATCCGGAACAGTCGTCAGCGCGCGCGCCCGAAGTCGAACACCAAAGTTGTACTCCTTCCTGCATGGTGATATGATCACAGTGCAACAACAAACGACGGGCCGCTTACCAAGTCTGTCCGAAATCAGTAGAATAAGAAACTGAATCTATCCCATCTTCGTCGTTTACGGCAACTATTACGCTTCCGGAATCACCGAACTCGTATTTTTGGGCGTCGTGACGAACCATCTTCCAGTTCACACCGGCATCTGTGCTGATGAAGGTGTCACAGTCCTCATAGTCCTTCAGCGTCTCTCCAATGCTTCCAACACCCATCATGAGTCCTGGCGCAGGAGATGAGAAGATGCGACCAAAGTTGTGAGGGGTAGTGACGGAGTGCAGGTGAAGCGAGCATCTACCGGTATCACCCGTATTGCAACTAACACTTTGACCATCGACATTGGTCGATGGAGCTCGAACGGGGGCCCACGAACGGCCGTCGTCAAATGTGATAAGCGTCTTGAGCAACTTCTTCGCACCGCTGCCCTCCACGACGTCTGCATTGGAGACAATGTTGGCAAGACCAACACCTTCAACACCGTACAGCCGCTCATAATCGACGAATCCCGCCTCGTTCCGGTTCGTGTCCTTCAAGCTCTCTACAAAGAATGTTCCGTTTGAGTTGCTCACGAAGAGCGTCCCGATTCTTCCTTGATCCTGCAATACAACATCAATCGCCAGAGAATGTGTCGTAGACTCAACGATCGTGTATGCGTTTTCCCTCAGTTGTGCTGATGACGCATGCGGGAACTGCGCTTTTGCCCACGTCTTGGTATCCACGGTGACGTACAGCAGCATGTCCCCGTTGCTTCCAGAAGAAAGGTCTTTAAGAGCCACAACCGCGAACTTGGACACGATGGCAAACGCAATGACACCCTTGGCGTTCTTGCCGATGCCCATCTCCTCTACGCGTATGTCGTCCTTGAAAAAGTCGGTACTTGAGAAGAGTCTACTGGAGGAGAGTGTATGGGAGCCACTGAGAGATGAAGAATCGAACGCTACGCAGTAGATGAGGTCGGGGGGGGCTTCGTGCTTGAAATCGGCGGTGCTGTGGGCAAACTGGCATCGGGAAGTCTCGATAAGTAAGAGCTTTGGCTCATCACTGAAGGCCTCTTTTGTATAATAAGTCTGTATAGCAGTTAATAAACCATCAAAACAAAGCAAAAATTGCATACCTCGTCATGACAAACGTTCCCCCACCCTATCCTTTCGCAGGAAGTTCCTTGGTACAAAATATATCCGTATTTCTTGGGATCAGAATGGAAGGAAAGCGGCTTATAGACAAGCGCTGGCGGAATGGGCATATCAAAGGCTCGCCATGTCTTGCCTCTGTCTTCCGTACGGTAGTGTCGCGTCCCGCGAGTCAATACGAAGGCCTTCACGCAACGTGAGCAAATTTTCCTTCGCTACCGATATAGCAATGTAATTATACTTACATATTGGTTGTCAAAAGGGTGCTCGATGACCATTGTCGCATCTCCCTTGGGTATGTCGCTGGCTATATGCCACGACTTGCCTTCGTCCTGTGTAACGTACACATTTCCGTCCACCGGGTCGAAATATATTGCAGTCTATACAAAATAACGCTTATCGTCAGTCGCCATCCTCGCGCCCCGAGACTGCATACATACCTCAGTATCATCGAAGAAAAACAGTCGTCCTGGGAGGTTTTGGAAGGAGGTTATCGAATGTGTTGGGTCGGCAGCTAGCACAGAGAGCGCAAGAAGCGCAAATAAGGAGAGAAAAAGGTATGCGACCGGCTGTCGCAGAATCATGGTGGTGGAAGGAAAGGTGAACGGAAAAGGCAGGAGACGCTGCGCTGCGTAACACGCAGGCAATTTGGGTCACGTGGACGGGACCTGGCACCTCGTACAGCCACCGGGCGCTTTTCCAATTTCTGACCAGTGATTGATGGTAGCCTACAACGACATTGCACGAACACTTCCCCTACGTTAAAATCGCAGTACTCTTTCAGTCCTAACTCTTGCCGAAATCAAGTTCGTACATGTAAAGACTCATACTTAGTGCCTCTGACTACCGGGCAAGCTACTGCTATCGAGACGCCTTGAATTTGGATCGAGACCGTCTGATTCGAGGGTGATGTCTTTTCGGTATACACAGGAATGTAGCATAGACATCACCTGATGCCCCCGCTCTTTAAACATATTGGTTTCCTTGGAATATGGCTCCCGGCATCAAGTAGCATCCCTGTGTACGTGCTACACAGCAGGTAATTGATAGAAATCTGCTCTATCTCAACTTGTTTGTTCACTACGCTGATTGATATATCTCTGTCACATTGTATGAACCAATGATACTGATCCGCAAAGGAAACCCGCAAAACAAGTTCATCCTGCCGCGATGACCAGTGATGGGAATGCTTGCGTCCGCGATATCGCTAGCGCTCCATCAACTTTCTATGCCGTTTGCAGGGAAACGGTGATTTTTTTAAAACAACCGATAGTCATCTCTCTTCGCGGAAATCATACCATCCATCATGTTCACTATACTTTCGCTGCTGCGCGCCTCAGGTTCCCAATAGTTCCACCACCCTCCAACTGCCAGTTTCGACACGGGAAATACAATTACGATAATGAAGTACAATTTTCCTCCAACATCGTCATCCACCGTCCATGACGACGATAACTACTCCGATGACTCCCCATCCCATCAAATACACATCCTCAGTATATTTCACGATATCTCCCGAGAGTTTATGGGGTCTGATGCGACGGCCCGCTCTCGCGAAATCTTGCGGAACCTCACGAGACCTCTGAATATAATCTAGGCGTACCTAGCTTGGCAGCTCGATAGATACTTGCGGTATTCGTGACTTGTGTGCAATACCTAACCGGGCCAAGAATTGCAAATTCTACATATGACGCGTCATAATCTAAGTATGACGTCCTTCAGAGGTTAATTAGACAGAAAAAAGAGTGATTGTATTAGTTCTGCGGTCGGCACGCCATATAACAGGACTTAAAATATTCTGTGTAAGAAACCTGTCCCAAAGGCGAAAACGGGCGATCATAGTTACACCTCATAGAAGTCCAGTAAATCAGACCTGAATATAACGAAATCTAAAAAAAATCGGAAGTGAGATTACATCTAAGGAGCAGGAAAGTAATAAGGAGAAGTTTGCGACACGCAATGAACGTCGTGCGATTTATCAATATGTTTTTGAGGCTTTCTGGCGATCGGTAGGCTCTTGAACAGCCGAGACACAAAAGCTTCTCCATGAACCTTTATGTTTTGAGCTCCTGACATGAGAATACAAATGCGGCAGATTGTCCGTCGTGAACGAGCAGTCTTAAGCGGGCAAGACAAGTCACTCAAAAACCTCGCATGCGTCGCTGCGTGGGCTACTCCCTTCCTTTACCGGGTCAAATACATATCACACTGACAACATGAACACCTGAAGGGACGGCTAGGGTCAGTCGACATTGTAGGGAACCTGAAGAATCAATAAGGTTTGTGTCGAGGGCAGAAGGAACACGGGGACAATACTTAGATTTATCTTCAGGTTTTTGGTATGTTACCGATAGTCAGTCCTGTACCCACCTGCAATTGGGATCGACCATCATTTGTTTCGTCTTTTAGTGCGTGCGGGACCCGACCAGCCGTTGTTTTCGTCTATAAAGCACCATAAGTCGTATGAACACAGAGAAAACGCTGAGTGGAAATTATAACATACATTTTGTGGTTACTTGTCGACGGCATCTTGCAATTCCTAAGCGTGGGGTTAGTGTTTCCTGAACAGAGAGAAGATTAACCTGAGTAGAAAAATAATGGAAAACTCAATGAAGAGATGTCACTGGAGCTTGCACAGCAACACGTAGTAGAGTGAGGTGTAGGTTAAAGATGAACAGTCCGTGCGCAACGACAATTTATATTACAATAAACACTAAATCTGTATGCCTGACACACGTGAGCGCGATTGTACTCTGGTACAGGGTGGTGCGTACTTTGAATTTCCGACGTCTCGCACCTGGTCTGTTCTCCGAACACAGCCACTTGCTCCGGACCCGCCGGCTTAACCCGTTCCCGTGCAATTCTGTCATCCGCTTTGGGGGACGTTTGAAAAGCAACTTGGGGACGTTTATGGGATGAGGTTCGGGACATTGGAGGGAAATGGTGGGGACGTTTGGGGGTAGGGTTCGGGACATTGAAGGATTAGTTCAGGACGTTTGAAAAGGCAACTTGGGGACGTTCATAGGATGAAGTTCGGGACGTTTGAAATGGGGGCATCGGGACGTTTATGGGTGGGATTTGGGACATTTGAAAAGCAACTTGGGGAGTTTATGGGATGAGGTTCGGGACATTGGAGGATTAGTTCAGGACATTTGGGGAGGCGGGGTTTGGGACATTTGGGGGATAGGGTTCAGGACGTTTAGGGGGTGGGATTTGGGACATTCATAGGATGAGGTTCGGGACATTGGAGGGAACTGGTCAGGATTTGGGGGGTGGGGGTTCTGGATGTTGGAGGGAAATGCTTGGGACGTTTGAGGATGGGGACGTTTCTATAGAAGAAGAGCTGAGGACATATTCAATGTAGAAATCGGAAATTTGAGGTTGAAAATTGAAGGCATTTGAGAGTGGGAGTTTGGGGCATCTATTTTGGAATAACAGTTTCATGGAGAAAAGATGCAAAGATGTTTACCATCCTTTTTATATGGGCTTATGAAGAATTGGAAGTTGAGGCATTCATTCTTATACTTACCTTTGAACCATATGTCACATTTGTTCAATGTCTGGTAGGCTCACTGAAGCTTTGAAGCACATAGTTCTAGGGTCCTAGTACCTCACACCCAGAAGTCTGGACCTGGCAGTCACTGAGTAGCATGTCAGAACTTGAAATGTTGTGTATGAACCAATTCTAGAACTATAATTCATCGCAAGTCATCTCCCCCCCTCCAACTTTGTCCAGTGAAGTCCATCCTCAAAAGTTCCTGACCTTGTACCTTCCAATGTCTGGAACCCTGTCCACAAACGTCCTGAAGCCAACCCCCCCAAACGTCCTGAATCTGGCCCCTTTTCAAATGTCCTGAACTAATCCTCCAACGTCCCAAACCCCACCTCCGAATGTCCCCACCATTTCCTCCAATGTCCTGAACCTCATCCCATGAATGTCCTGATGTCCCCTTTTCAAATGTCCCAAACCCTACCCCCCAAACGTCCCGATGCCCCCATTTCAAACGTCCCGAACCTCGCCCCCCCCAAATGTCCTGAACTTCATCCAATGAACATCCCCAAGTTGCCTTTTCAAATGTCCCGAACTAATCCTTCAACGTCCTGATGCCCCCATTTCAAACGTCCCGAACTAATCCTCCAACGTCCCGTTGCCTTTATTCTGACAAATGTCGGCACGGTGCGGCAGCTGGCTAGGATGATCCGACCTCATTGCTAAAATAGGCTCCGGGTCATGTGATGCTCCTGATCCA
>NW_026848681.1:0-24927 GCF_030435595.1 Desarmillaria tabescens | reverse complement strand
TTCAATGGGAATTCTGCCCTATCTCGTCAATTTAAGGAACTCAAGCTTACAGGCTACATCTCTTGGCCTGGGAAAAAGGACGGTTTGACATTGAACGAAAACTGTTAACCAGGTCACGCTATCGAACGCCACATTCATCTCTTGGGCGAGCTTCGATGGGTTTATGGTCTGTATCGAAAAGACAACTTGGGCTCATTATCAGAAATAGCACTATTGTCAACACCACAGATGAGATCGACCCATGCTGGAGAGAGTAAACGGCATTGTGGCCCCATTGGATGAGGTGGTGGAATTTGTGGTGACCGAGGACACTAAGAACGATATGATTCCGTTTGCGAAATATGCAGCAACTACCCTTTCCGCGATGGCCTATATAATTCTCCAGGGACCTCTAAAGTTTGTTTTTGACTCTCTAACCTAGTGGGAAACTATCAAACCGGAAAATATTCTTGCGCTAAAGGTAACTTTGAATTCTGCATCTGGTGAGTTTTTATGGCTCAAGGTTGTGTCTAATTAGCCCTCCTGGGCGAAACTCCGCACGGGAGTTTGAACCTGTATTTTCTCAAAAAAACATGGATCGTATCGAAGTAGACAGCATACGAGAGTCCGATATTGAATTCTGGGGAGAACATTCGATGAGGTCAAAAATATCAAGCAGGCTATCCTAGACTTAAATTTCATATCGCCTGATATCACTGCGGAGGGCAGATGAGCTGGGAAACATATGTCGACATCTCGAGTAGAAGCCTCTCGTATCCGTTGCACATCTATTGACCTCAAGTTTGACGGAATCGTGTACGGAAAGAGGATGCACGAAGAATGGATGCCATCTTGAAGACTTGTTTCCCTGATTCCAAGGGGAAAGGTCTTATTACTCTTTAGCACGTCCTTGCGATTAAGCATACAACTTGAACATTATCCCGCATCGTAGTGAAATATTTTTAGTTGAAAGAACTCATATTCACTCTTGTATCCGCCGCCTCCATTCTTAATCCCGATAAAATATGAAGAGGGTCGCTACCATAAGCAATGCTACCCGAAATATTTGAAATACAGGCAGACTCAGCAACTTGTTTAGTCTTTTGGCGCGCTATGAAGGCCCGAAATGCTCCCATTATGGACTCTTTCAAGGCTTCTAAATTGATGGATCCCAAATCCATTGATGTGATGACGTCCTGATGGGTGATGGTAGTCAGTCGTAGCTGTTAATCCCTCATACCCTCCCGCTGAACGGGAAGGGAGGATGCGCTCCTGCATAATTACATTGAATAGTTATACATTATTCGATCAGATCCGGATGTATATCCGTCAGTCTCGAGGCACGGCCCTTACTGAGAATACATTACGGATAACAGATTCTGGCGGAGACGTGATGACCTATAATCGATGTAACAACCCATCCGAATAATGAACAATTGGGAAAACGCCCTTCAGTATCCCGCCAGCCGGGGTAGTCGAGCCCTACTTAGTAGACACTTGAAGAAGGCAATAATATTTAACCAATGAAGCAATTAAGGGAATGGAATTTGAAGATCTCGCCCCTGAGCTAAAGAGTCATAGATACAGGTCTGATTGGGAGCGTATACCGGGAGATGCGGGTTACTATGGAATGTCCATTGAAGAATTACCACAAGATTACCCCTTTGTTCGTTAACTCCAGGATGTGCCGGTAATGTGAATATTTACACACCTCATACTGAGTGCACCATGAGACACAATACAGACTGGAAAATCCAGTTTTTAGAGACGTACCTGAGGTAGTATTCAGGGAAGAGTTATCCGTGTTCCGACGCATCATTTCGAATAGCCCGCATAGTCTTCGGCACCTCCAGGAAAGGAACGAGCCAAGCTTAAATGCAACGACGACTTTGAGGAATGTCTAGGTAGCCTACCACAGAGTCTGCGCAAGTAACCTTATTGAACGATTCTAGGTTTGACCATAGAAGCGCTATAACTCCCTGCGTCGGAAGAGCGCGAAGGACGACCTAGAACAGCCCGTGACCTAGCCAAGACGAGTATATTTGAGGATCCACTAAGACGCAGGGGCCGAGTCATCCTATCACCCGTTTGTAGAAGTCAGTCGTATTTGGGAAAAAATGCTTAGACGTGGACATGGGTTAGCATCAAGGAAAGACGAGTGATAGATGCACGTACAGCTGTCTAGGCTCCTCAGTTGGATACAACGAAAAGCACCCCACTGATTTACTTTACTTGTCTAGTTCTTGTGGCAGAGCTATCCCCATGCAAATTCGCCAAGTGAACTTAAATATCCCTTGATTTTGTCAATTTGTATCAGGTCAATGAAATAACACTTAAAAACTGAACATGCCAAACATTTTGGGTGCCAAGGCGGGATACAGCCTGAATTCTACCTCCTTGTCATAATAGATGCCACACATTTTTACCGGGAAAATGCGAATGGTTAGGTGCGTCTGAATGATCGTACAAAGTCGCGTGAGCCTAGCCGGATCATCTTCTCGAGAGCTTGCATGATAACCGTGTAAGCGAGAGAGCTGGCTTAATATGCTGGTGCTTTTCAACTATGTTAGTCACGTCAAAAAGGCTCAACGTTGAACAAATGAGATGAACCATTCCTGTATTTAAGACATATTGCAAGTTAGACCGGGAACCGGGACCATGTTCTGCGGTCGGGCGCTTGAAGTATAAATTATAAGACGGGTCGCCTTGTTTTGAAGGGAGAATATTCGTAATAAATTACATACAAAGGCGGATCCGAAGCCCGGTGTTGGTATCTTGATTGTCCATCATTATAGATCGACTGCTCATGCGGTACCACGGGACGCAATGTAGAACATAATTGCATGGCAGATGGAACCTTTAAAAAATTTCTGGTGAGAACGTTCGTGCGACGATGTAAATGTCGCGTGATGATTCATGAAACCCAACACGAACCCCATTGAACGCACCAAGCCTCTGCCAATTCAAACGTAGAATCCACTAACCGTACCATGGGTTCTTGTCATGATCAGGTCAAGTGAGCGCGCTTTCGATTGCCGATAATTCTTGGCTTGGCTACAACTCTTGGCTTCGCTTCCACGCAGGCCAAGAGCTGATTACCCCCGTCCTTAACTTTGTGGGGTAGTCGGTGCTTCTAATATCGAAGATCTAGGAAGAACTGGTCTGTTATTTTCTGGAAAGGCGCGCGAGCAAGCCAGCTTTGGACGAGCAAATGATGGCGATAACTCCGGATTGATATTGCATCTGTGGGAGCCAGAATGAGCATCTGACTTGAATGCCATGAGGACTATTCTTACCTGAACCATGGACTAAGCCACGAAAGGATGCTGTTAACAATCTATCGCAAGCTCATCAATCGCCCTTGTCTAAAGTATACGGAAGAGATAATCTTAGAGACGCTTGGCGCTATGATACAAAGCGTTCCCGTAAGGAATGTTCTCAGTGATATCAACGACTGTCAAATAGAGTTGTTTTCGTAGACGTATGAGTTCTTCCTTCTTCCGTTAACGACAGATTTGACAATTTGTCAGAGAAAATGAATATTGCGGATGGTAAGTCAGTACATCTAGTGCGGCGCTTGTAACATATTGAAGGTCCATGCCAGTCATGAGCGACATAGTCAGCGAAGCGAATAGCTCTGATCAAGAGAGAAAACGAAGGCAGGTAGCGGTGCTCAAAAAGTCGGAATTACTTAATATGTAGAATCGCGCCCCTAATCACGTTTCCGAGTCCGACCGGCATGAGCCGATTCTCTTCTTGCTCCTGTAATACCACCATCTCTTCTCACATTTACCGCAGAGCATGCCAATTTCCCTCAAACTCCTCAAGGAAGGTCTTATTCCTGTTCTGAATACTCGCCTCGACCTTGCCGTACACGCGGTGGACCCTTAATCTTGGCCTGCGCTTGGCATCAAGAGCAAGGCGTTCAAGGCGACTATATGCGCTCTTTAACGACTTATATTGAAGGAAATCCTAGAATAATGCAGTAAACTGGTCATATCTGCGGATTATAGAGCAAAAAAAGCAAATGTAGGCCCGACTGTTGTAGTACCATTTCTATTTTTTTCACGCATGTCTCTCTTCTACAGCGGTACCGCCCAGGCCGAAGCCATTTTCTAGGTCTCGAATATCCCCGGACGCATATATCCAGTTCAAGGCGCATACATCCATGGTTGAAGGCATTTTCAGTCAGACAGCTGGCAGGAAGCTTATTCGCTGAAGTCTCCGGAACACGAGGTGCGTTTACTGGAATAGCGAATCTGACATTCATTGAATATGTTGTTCACAGAACTTATGCTGTACTATGCGAATTTTTACGACAGGCCCTTGTTCGTATTTTTCATTCTTTCGCCAAGTATAGTACAATCAATCGATAAAATACAGCCCATTAACTACGTGACAGTCATGATATGAATGCGTTCAAGAACATCGTCAAACATTCATCGACTCCTTTTGCTGGTCCGACGCCTTTTCATTTATACTTGCCGAATCTCGTATATTCCGTGGACCTGCGCGTCTGTGATCATCGTCATCCACCACAGCATTGTCATCTCCACCGCCCTCCTCGAACGCCGTTTTATGCTTCTCGAAGTGCGACCCATGGTTCTCAGGCCCCAGTATCGTCACAACGATCAAGAACGCTGCGACACATCCAATGAGAATTCCCTGCACTTTTGCGTAATCGGGCACATTCTCTGTCGTACCGTCCGCGTGTGTGATAGTCGTGCGCTGGTGAGCTGCTCCGGTGGCCTCTATCTGAGCGCTGGCAGATGATACCATGTTACCGAGCTGGTAGGCGACGCCAGGGAACGTGGCACGGAATGCAGGCGGTGACATCTCGGAAAGTTGGATTGGTACGACACCCCAGGCACCTTGTACACCGAATTGGATGCAGAAGGCCCCGGCAGCAAGGGCACCAAAGCTGCTGGGAATGATCCAGAGAGGAATGAAGCAGCCAACGAGAAGAACGAAGAGGACGATGGTTAATCGCCGGCCGATGTACTGAGAAACGAAGCCTGCTAGTGCGCCTCCAGCGATTGCGCCCTTTACACCTGGTCAGACTGGTATGGAGGAGTGAGAAGACGAATCAACGTACACAATTTCCTATGATTGTTGCAATGGTAGCATTGTTTCCGCTGATACCTTTCGAATCTTGCAGATACGTGGGATACAAGTCTTGCGAGCCGTGCGATAGGAAATTGAATCCTAACGGCGATATTAGTCGGAAAGTTCCACGAATAGAAGGCAACAAACGTACCAGTCATGAAGAGCAGTGCGTAGATGCAGAGCAACCAATGCGTTTTCACCATTCTCCCAGTCTCCCTCATAAACGTCTTCGTCTTCTCTAAGCTATCCGTCTGACCATGCTCCCTCGCCTTCTGCTTGAGGAAGAACTCGGATTCCGGTAATACGGCCCTGACAGCCGCCGCGAATATACTGATGCCCGACGCGGTCCAAAATAGCGCTCTCCATCCGGCCGGAACTGCGGGAACGAGCTTGAGGTTGATGCAAGCAGCGAAAAGGTAACCAACGGCGTAACCCTGCTGCATAATGCCACTGCCCAAGCCACGCGCCTCGACGGGTAAATTCTCAAGGGCGGTACTTGCAGCCATCCCCCAAATACCGCCCATACCGATACCGAATAATGATCGAACGGCGAGGAACTGACCGAAAGTGTTAACGAAACCTGCACCAAGCTGCAAAATGGCGACGAGGACGAGGTTGAAGACGAGAGGCCATTTCCGCCCATAACGGTCAGAAAGGATTCCGAAGACGATGGCGCCAACGACTCGCAGGAGAAGCGTCAACGTTATCGCGGTGGTGATATCCGTCGTTTGCTTGCCGAATTGAGCAGCCAATCGAGAGACGGTGAGGGATACAGAGAAGAAGTCAATCGCATCGCAGGTCCATGCAAGCCATCTAAAGAGATCAAACGTCGATCAGCCGGTGCCAAGCGCGCTTGGGCATCGTCATGCATGATAGACTCACCCTGAAAAGAAATGCGCCCATTGTATCCAGGAGAGTCCGGCGAGGACGGTTAGGAGCGGTCTTGCCTCCTCGTCAGTCTTCTGGCGTCGGGGAATTAGATTCAGTAAAAAGTAGGGAGCCATGGCTGGGTGGGCAGGAATGGACTAAATCCCAAAGCGCCAAGGGTTCCCCACATCCGCCTTTTATGGGCTTCTTGAAACGGCAATCATCACAATATGTGGGGTTATCGAAATTCCCACGGCTGGTTGAACATTCCTCCTTATTTCCATTCCTTCGGCACCTTTATGTTTCGTCAAGTTCCGTTCAATCAAAGTTCGGCTTTTAGCTCGCGAGTGCCCTGCTGGTGTATGTTCGCACTCATATGTGAGTGCTCGTCTCCTCGATGTATACCGCAGCTGACCGAAAGAATGGAGATAGGTCCACCTTCTTCCGAAGCTTCCTCCATTCTAATTATGTCAACCACTGATCGCGAGCCGTGCCGTACTGTGCCATGCTGTTGGTGGCGTACCTATCAACGCTCGCACCCTTGATGATCCCTATCGGTGCGACGGGTCGCTTTGTAGGCGGGGTAGTGCCGGGCCTGTAGAATGACTCCAAGTTGATCGTGGGGTCTGTCTTCCCGTTCCTGACGGCGGCCAGTGCGGAACAGAGAAAATCTTCACTAGTATCGTTCGAGACATGCTTCACGTCTATGTGGCTCTTCGTTCTCGACTACGACAGCAAGCATACCTCCTGCCCCTCTACGTACCGAGACCGATTCACCGTTGGTATTTTAGACCTTCATTTCCCATCATTATCCGTTTGATGATCCGGTGTTACGGGCGATATCTATGCCGTACTCGCCTGAGCATTAAGAAGTCCACCCCCAGTTTCATAACCTATCCGACGTTTCTCTCGCAGCTTCTCTTCATTCCGCGCTCGCGCTACACGAATGTTTTTAATTCCGCCGTCTGCGTACTCCTCGTCGTGGACGAAACTTCTTCAACATGTCGACCTGCTCTAGAACGAATGGGGCCCCACGGCACGCACTCACATTAACTTTTTGATGCATGACAATACCAATCAGCTGGTCTGGCCCTTTCCCCTCCCCCCACATTTGCGGAGCACCCGTCCCAGTGGCCTGGGATGCTTTCCAATGCTCCTTCAATGGGTTCTCGATCTACAGGAAATTAGCATCCCTTCTTCTGGTCTTTGTTAGTCTGAGAGCTTGTACAACACCTCCTCGGTCTTCGGACGATGCTTAGCGGGGCTATATAAAATGATGCGCTCTGCGGTCCATATTCACTGGCAGCGTTATCACTATTCCGGCTCAGCGCATCCAAAATGCCGTGGAGATCCTTCCGCACAAGCGCGCCCTTTCGGATATTCTGGTAGGGCCCGCCGAAAGTTTTCCGCAGCTGTGCTAGGGCGTCATTCGTTGCCGCGACAGCAATTGTCTGGAAAACTTTTACACGCGCTGTCGGTTACGTCGACCATTCGCGACTTGCCTATGAATTACCATTTGACACCCTCGGCTCATGAATATTTGAGTTCGTATTTGTATTCCGACCTTACATGATCGTCTCCCCCAAAATCAAACCCTAAGGATGGCAGAATGTGCAACAGCGTCCAGATTCTGTGAGTATTCAATGCCATATGTCGTATCTGCGTCTCAATATGTAGTAGTGTCAAAAGGCAGAAGCCGGCAGAATCAGAACCGTTCGGGCATTGTGTGCCGACCCGAGCCGTACATAAATAGATGGACCCTACCGTTCGTCACTATCAATGGCAATCACTATACAAGGCGGCTGGCATTTCCGCGTACGACGGTTAACTTGACGGTACAGTGGACACCGAGTTGACACTTATATGGTGGTCCGGGTGTCGCCCCGCAGAGGAGTTGTTTGTTGTTGCCCGTTCGCTTTGCATTCTGCAGGATATGCAGCATTTTTTCAGAGTTCCGTGTTCGTCGTGGAGAATCCAAGGGTCAAAGAGGGCCCTATCTGACATATGTTTTCCATCGCCGTCTTCTTTGGAAACGCTGACTGAGGGTGTTTATTACCGAGCCTTGATAAGTCTTATTTATAGCTCATATTTTCCAGAATGCTCAGAGACGTGAGATAGGGGATTCCTGAAACGATGATCACGGCGGAAGAGTGACTTTGGTAAGGACTGCACCGTGTAATGGATTCTCAGGATCACAGAGCGCGTTACACGTGTCATAGCGAATTCGAAGGAAGGACAAGTTCTGTGTAGCAGAAATTCTGACGTGACTGAGCATCATGAAAACCCATTGAGTTGTAATGTTCTGTATGCCATTGGATACGATGAAAGTAAGAAGCCCCTTGATTGATGAGAGAACGTCATATATGCGATGACGTTGATCGATCAGAAATACTTACTCGTTCGTAGGACCCGTGACGAAGATACCTCGGATAGGTTCTCAGTGAGTAGAGATTCGCGAGAGGCGGTGTTATCCATCGATGAGATCTTGAGGGAATACACCATAATGATAACGAAAAAGATATTCGTGTTCCCAATTTGGAACGGCGGCCGTTTGTACACGTTCTATGTTTAGTAACGGGACATGAGTACCGAGATGATAATATGAGTTGAAGCGTATGGAAGGGTTTCGTCCAGGCCTATGTATCATATGCGCATGTCGATTCTCTCTTTGCTTCGTCTCATTATATGATGTATATCCGGACTGCGAGCTCTCCTCCATCTCGATTCTGGTGTTACCATCAACTGACGGAGATTACTTTCTTGTATAATTAGGTCTTCAAGAAGCATGAACTGCGAGAACGGATATGTAGAAGAACGAGATTGAAACATTTGTGGTGTTACATTTCGGTCTATGAAAGCGGAGGACTGAGCAAATACCGAGTACGATCGTCGATAGCCTGTGGTACTAAAATCCAAGGGTACATAAAGAGAACGCGACAGTTTATGTTCCCGGGGTTCAAAGCGCAGAGGTTCCTTTCGTATTCATAATCGTCACTCCCCATAAACGACCTTCAACCCTCCGTCAATCAGATTCTGCAACATTCGAGCGTGGACGGCACCGAGCGTGAGGGGAGAATGAAGATACAATGTCTCCATCTGATCCATTTCTGGGTGTCTGCTGCGATCCTTAATCATCTCAACGAATCTGGCGTGGTTACAAGTTATCACTGCCCCGCGGAGGTCGAGCGTCCGGAGATGAGGCAGAGACATGCGCACTAGTAATGAAACGAGGGGGGATACAACGTATGGTGATGGAGTCGTTGAGGAAGACGATATAATAAGGTGCTGGAGATCAGAAACAGATTTGAGCAACGTCAATAGTTCAGGCAATATGTCTTCGTTATCACTGTCTGCTGACATAATTGACATAGAGGTACCACCAAATTCAAGTTTTAGCGTTGTAATCGCATTGGGCGCAGGTATAGTGGGGAACATGTTAAATTCCCCGTAGGAGACAAGTCTCAGATAAGTCAGATTGGGAATGGAAAGCAAGGAGAAAATCTGAGTGTTTCGTGGTCGCGAATTCCAAGGCCACGGTAATGGCCCTGCCCTTACATATAAGTCCGTGAGGGTCAATGAGGTGAGGGTCGAGATAAGGATAGGTCTATGGCCTGCAGGGACCGCGAGTCCGCTCATTTCGTATGCAATATGGAGACTATTCAGATTCCTCACTTTTCGAAGCGTTTCGATATCGTTCCCATCAAAAATCGAAAGGCTAAGGTGAACAATCTGAGTCCACGGGAAATGGAAACAAAAATGAAAGCGGTCGCTGGCTCTCATTGTGACCATTTTCAGCTTAGGGGCATATTCAAAAGCGTCAATGACACTCTCTACACCTCCCGATGATAGCGATCCCGAACTGAGTGGAAGAGGGGTGGTAAAAGCCAGATGATAGAGCTTATCTAAACGTCCTCGCCACCATGAGAACGCCGGATAAGATATGAGGGAAGTATCGATGCGAAGATTTCTTATTGAAGAGCAGCGCGAGGAGATGAGAAAGATCAATGGATGGTTAGAAATATCTACATCGGCAAAACTTGAAAGCGACACAGTGAGAGGGAAATGTTGAGATCTCTCGAGTCGGAGTCCAGTCATAAACATCTGACGGCCGACTATGGAGGTTTTGTCATCGTGTTTGATCACTAGGGACATGGATGACCACACATCTGGTGCTTTCACAATGGCTAACCTCCACCTATGAGAGACCTGCGCCAATGTCCAGGGCGATTCACTGTTATCAAGACTATTTCGCTGCTCGGTAGAATTCATAACCTCATATGAGGAAGGGATGGTCTCGAGAGCGATAGCGCGGACTACATCAGATGGTAACCTTCGTATAGGAGAAGATAGCGTTCTGGCATCATCGATGTTTGTTTCAAGAATGCCACGCTGGCGAATTAGCGTTTTAAGGTGCTCCTTGGCCTGCGCGATCTTCTCATCAAGGTCGGCGAGACGCCTAGGCCCGCTCCTGACGGTGTTCTGGAAATCAGAGAGATCGACGTCCGACGGAGGATCGTTGCATCTAAGCAGCTCTGAGATAACGGGTGAACGTTCATGACGTGAAAACGTTGTTTTCATGGTGCATCCACATATAGGACAGGTATGAGGAAGATCAGTCGTTGTTGATGACATCTGATGGGTTTAAGAAGTTAGTTACGGAGTCGATGACAATACAAGAATTGAGAAAATGTACCTGTGCTGAAGTTAATCAGTCAGAAAGAAAACCTTGAGGTGACCGTAGTGGAAAGAGAAGCATGTTCGGTTGTACCGGATCACACGTGTAGGATTTCTCACGACATAGCAAGGAAGCACCCTGCAGCTGCGTCGCGTGTTTGCCTGAGAGCCACATTGTACTGAATTTCAACAAGAGAAAAACGAAACCAAACTAATTAACGAATTTTCATACACATTTAGCGTATCGGTTGTTTGAAGTCAACAAACGTAGCCAAAAGGAGAGAATGACCCGTTCATGCAGAGGAATACCAGTCGATGATATAAAGGTCCAACTCCGTCAGTCCTCCCCGCATCGCGTTCTCCATGTGCAATATTCAAGGAGGAACAGATACGTAACACTATGCGGTCATATGCATAAAAAATTTAGCAAAATTCAGAGAACGCGATGGCTACAGACCGGGAGACTCGGAGTCAAGGTGAAGGACATCCTTCCGCAATCCATATCATAACTTCCCGTACACGACATTCAGTCCTTCGTCACAAAGGGACTGCCACCTTCGACTGTAGATTTCATTAAGTGAGAGAGGAACACCTAAGTATACGGTCTCCAGGCGATCAATATCTGGGTTATTTCCTTGCCGGCGAGTATTGACCATATGAACGAAAATGGCATGATCAAATTTGAATGCGCAGCCACGAAGGTCGAGCGTTTTGAGACGAGGTAGAGTAGTTTGTGCTGGAGATGGGAGGAGGGCAGATATATCACTCCCTGATAGCGCCGCGGCAGACTTGAAGACTAGATGGCGAAGACGAGGGACCGAGTTCATCAGCGAGGACAGTCTGGGCAAGGCGCATGCCTCCGATCTCATAGACCTCCAAGAAATTTCAGGCCTACGACGTATTATTTCTAGTGTTCTAACCGCATTGGGAATTTTCAGCTGGGGAAACAAGGGAACTCCGTTATAGATAAGACTTAGGACCACGAGGTTCGGGGTGGAAAGCGAAGGGAGAATCGCGCTGTTATTGTCGAGTTTCAAGGAAGTGAGATGGAGAAGAGAGATAGCTTCGGATTCCTCTGGCATCCTGGGCGCCATACCCTGAATTTCCAGACTCGTGATATTCTTCGCTTGTCGAAGAAGTTCAAACAAGCGATGAATATCAGAAGCTTCCATATTGCTACGTTTAACCGTCAAATGGGTAAGCTGGACCCAGGGAACCAGGGGAATGGCTTGTAGGTGTGGAATATCCGCTTCGAATACTCGCAAATTTGGTGCATACTCGAATGTATCAAATATCTGCTCCATAGGCCACCTAACATTGATCGATTCGATTTTTAAATGATGCAACCTATTCCAACTCCCCCGACAGCGGGAAAGGCCTTGCAGTGAACAAAGAGGATTGGATAAAAGGTAAAGGTTTTTAATAGACGAGGCGCGGGTCGAAATGAGGGAAAGAAAAGGATGATCCGCATTGTTCATGTTACTGAGAAGCGATAAGGTGAGAGGCGCATTCCGCGATCTTTCAAGATGGAGTTCAACCATGAACATTGGGCTGCGAATAGATGCCAAAGAAGTATTGAGATCGTATGTGATATCGAGAGATATCGATGACCACAGCTCCGGCGAGCCGACAATGGTCATTCTCCAGCTCCGGCAGACTTGAGATAATGTCCACGGTGATCTCGTTATGTCTAGACTGTCGTAGGAATATTTTACGGACATGATCGACATAATCTCTGAAGGGGAAGGGATGGTCTCAAGAGCGATGGAGCGGAGAACGTCAGGGGGAAGTCTTCGTACTGGAGAAGAGAGTACTTTGGCATCCTCGATATTTGCCTCCACAACATTACGATGATTGATAAGAGCCTCGAGGAGCTCTTTGGTGTGCGCGATCTTCTGATCAAGATTCGCGATACGCCCAGGTCCCTGCTGGATTATGTCCCGGAACTCGGAGAGTTCGCTATCCGAAGGAACATCGTTGCATCGGAGGAGTTCTGAGATGCGAGGCGTGCGTGCATCACTGGAAATTCTTCGCATCGTGAACGATCCACATGTGGAGCATGTATCAGGGAAGGTAGCCATGTTCGACGACATCTGGCGGATCAAAGACTGATTTTTTTCAGCTATGGTGAAGGATAATATTTAGGGAAAGCCGCACCTGAGTTACAGTATTCGATGAGCAAGAAAGCGTTGAAGTGATCGTAGTGGTAAGGGAGATGTTCGATGCCACGGTAGGTCGCATATTTATAAAACTTCTCACGAGTCCGGCTCGGAACCCGAGCGACACGTTGTACCGAAAGTAAACAAGAGAAAAACATCATAATGTAGATAGCGGACTTCGATACGCCTCTAGCCTATGGTATTATAAGAATCCAGAGTACGTATCGATGGAGAGAGAAATAACACAGAGGTCAAAGACTAGGGAACCATACCAGAAAGTTCGGCATTAATCTGCCACGTTCTGGGCTCCATACACGACATTCAACCCGTCGTTGAGGAGATCGGACTAGATCTCTGCAGCAGTACCATCTAGTTCGAGTGGAGTGGCTAGGTAGAGAGTTTCTAGCTGATCACACTCTGAGTGATCCCCTTGTCTACGAGCCTTGACCATCTCGACGAAGCTCGAGTGATCACAATTGAGTTCGCAACCACTGAGATCGAGCACACGAAGGTGACGCAGAGGCTTTTGCCGATGACGGGGCATCTCTGAGTAGAGATATATCATCCGACGATAACGCTTTAGCGGAGTTAAGAGCGAGACAACGAAGATTCGTTACGGTATTCAGTAGTGTCAATAATCCAGGAAACGTGTATTTCTGGTAAACCCCAACGGCAGATGATAGCCGTGTCAGTTTGAGCCTGGTGATGACGTTGGGCTGAATGCTGATATGAGGGAGCACTGGCACTGCAAAATAGGTAATGTGCAAATCGACGAGATTTGGGAGAGAAAGTGAAGAGAAAATGACCCGGATATCAGGCGATGGAGTAGCCGCAGGATTCTGAGACGTGAGCGCTAACGATGTCAGATGAGGGAGGTGGATGGGTTTATGTCCTTGCGGAACTCGTAACAAATTTCCGCTGCTGCGTATATCCGCACTCTTGGCATTATCCAGTCGCTCAAGAAGTGGGAGGTCGTGCTCGTCGTCAATTCGAAGACCGCAGTGGCTGAGCTGGAACCATGGAATCTCCACGGCGCGAGGAAAATGACGAATGGGTGCAGTGAATATACGCAACTTCGGCGCATACTCGAATGCATTGAGGGCCCGACCTTCCGGCAGTGTTTCGTCGTTTGATTGAAGAAGTATGAGGGGTTCCAGGCGATCCAGACGTCCTCGACATCCGGAAAATGCCCCAAGAGACCTAATAGGAACGTGGATACGAAAATTCTTCAACGCAGAGGCATGGATGGAGATAAGGGCGAGAATGGGGTGCTGAGACACATCGCTGGGGCTCCATAACGACAATGTGAGAGGAAAACTCTGCGACCCCTGGAGTCAGATCCCAAGCAGAAACATGCTTTGGAAGTTGGACCGCGGCTCTGGCGGTTATTAACAGCGACTCTGTGACATTGACCCGTGACGTGGATGACCGCAGTTCTGGGGAGTTCACAATGGTTGATCGCCATCTACGAGTCCATGGAGATCTCCTAGTATCCACTGGCCGTCGCTGAACTCAAAGTTTGGTGATATGATATCCAATGGGGAAGGGATAGACTCGGGGCGTACGGAACGGAGAACGTCAGGCGGTAGTCTTCGTATCGGCGAAGACAATATTTTCGCATCCTCCATTTCCGACTTTGGCGAGTAACGCTCACGTACGAGCATGTCAATCCGGTTCCTGGCTCGCGCGATCCTCTTATCGATATCGGCGATACGGCCGGGATGGCTACATTTTAGAACTCGGATAGTTCTGTCTCGGAGGGGACATCATTGTATCGCAACAACTCTGATACTCGGGGAGAACGTGTATGTGCTGCAAATGGTTCCGAGTCTTGTTGACTGAACCACATGTGGGACACGTTGGCGCTGTATGGGAACCGAAACGGCCAGGGTATGATGTCATTGACTAGAACTGCGGCGTGGGTGGGGTTAGCACAGCTACGAAGGCTATGATTGGAGGGAAAGCATACTTGCGCTCTGGAAGACAACCTTGAGGTGATGACCGCAGTAGACAGAAGGTTAAGGTCAATGATGCACGAGGCGTCGAAGGCATTAATGACGTGTAATTTTCGCACGTCTCACCAAGAAGATGCGTGCGACCCAGTGTTAAAAAATTAAGACTGAAGAGCAGATAAATATGAGGAAAAGAGTCAAATGGAATAATCGCGTTTCATTGTCAGCGTTATTGACATTGAACGCCTTTCCCACAGAACTCCAAATATTTTTTAATCATAGCCAATGGCAGCGACAATGCGGGATAGCAAGATAATGTCGTGACACCCTCATGCAGGTTCCGGATCAAGTGTCGGTCGGTTGCAGAAGTGAAATTTCAAACTCAGACTGTGTTCTAAATCGGGCTGAAAATGCGGTCACATGACAGGACGCGTTCTAAATTTACGCAATCAACATTCCCACGATCCATTCCCTTCTCAACGACGACGACGATCCTTCCCTTCCTCCTCTTCTGCGACGACCACCAGCAATGTCCGTGTCGAGCACGCCGTCGTCTAAGCTTGCTCGACGGGGGCCGTTCACGCCTAGCAAGAGGCCTCTGTCGACCTCGTCTCTATCTTCCATCTCGTCGTCGTCGAGCAGCAGCAGCGACCTCATGAACCGCCTTAATCGTAGCGGCTCGGGCTCTTCTGGTGCCAGTAACATCCTAGGTTCGACACACAAGCGATATAAAGCGCCAGTGTCGTCGGAATCGAGGCCCAGGACGTATACCAAACCCCTCTCGACGATACCGGGGTCGCCGCGACCGAAGACCCCATACGAGCGCTCCAAGACGCCCACAGTCGAGGACTCACCGACGAGCAAGATGGACGTCAGTAATGTCGACCCCGAGGCTGTCTTGGTGGATTCTGAGACGGTCGAAGCGGATGTATCTGCTGAGATGGACGAGGCATGGCTGAGGACGATGAGCGCCAACCATGGGAACAAGGATAAGGTGATGGTCTCTATTAGGTATGTCTTGCTCACTGTTTGTGTCGATGTCTAGCCTGATTCTGTTCTAGGGTACGGCCTTCGAATACGGATTCAGCTTGGGTCGCCTCGTCGAGCGCCAGTTCAATCCATCTGGATCCCGTACACGCGAAATCTGGTGCTCCCAACCCTGCCGACAATAAATTCGACTTTGACTCTGTCCTTAACGGATCGCCGAACAAGCCCATTTACAGCACTGTCGCTCAGTCACACGTCTACGCTGCCATGGAGGGTTACAATGCCATCATCTTCGCATACGGTCAGACGGCGTCCGGGAAGACGTATACCCTTTCCGGTGACGAGAGCGAACCGGGTATCATTCCCCGTGCCATGAAGGACGTTTTCAGGTTCATCAAGCGAAACGACGGCAGGGAATACCTCCTTCGTTGCTCCTACCTCGAAATCTACAATGAGTCTATCCATGACCTTCTGGCGCCCGTCGGAAGTCCGGCTGTGATGATCCAGGGTGGTGGAGGGAACGAGGTCATCTTGACGCCTCTTCGCGAGGAAGTCGTGACAAGCTTGAAGGGCGTCAAGGATGTGCTGACACGCGGGGAGAGCCATCGACGGACGGCTTGTACGGACTGGAACGAGAGGAGTAGTCGGAGCCACAGTGTCTTCCGACTCGTCGTTGAGAGTAGGGAACGTGGTGAGGCTGTCGACGAGTCGTTCCACGGACGAGTTACTCCAGCGCCGAGTGGAAGGCAGACACCCGGTATGAGCGGGAGGCAGACGCCGGGTCCTGGTAACAGCAGCAAGCCAGGTCCGAAGTTGCAAGCGAGAGGTGGAAGGAGCGTTCAGACGTCGGTTTTGGTGAATATTTTTTCGCTTGCTGCAGAATATTTGCTGACCGCGTACGTTGCAGAGTCTCATCGATCTCGCTGGCTCGGAAAAGGCAACGAGCGATAAAGAACGTACAAGAGAAGGGAAGTACATCAATACTAGGTCCGCCGTTATCTTATCTTCTCTATCTTATGCTCACCGCCTTGATTACAGTCTGTTGACCCTTGGTACTGTTATTGGAACATTATCGGAAAATGCGGCCAAAGGGAAAAGGTGTGTGCGTCCACTTCTCTTTTTCTTGATGCTACGGTTGGGTGCCTTCGTTACATCCGCGGCGCTACCGTTCTCCATCTTCGTAATTGGTAATTGCTCTATGTTCCCACTATCTCAATGGTTTCCCACCTCGTTAATGCTGTCTTGCTGCTGTGTTCCCTCACTTTGATTTCTCTGTCTTCTTCGACGTCTTCCTTTACCTTTCCTTGTTATCGTCTCTACTTCGCGACGCTCATTATCTCTTTAGTGATCATGTCCCCTTCCGAAACTCAAAGCTTACCCGGATGCTTCAACCGTCGCTATCTGGTAATGCCCGGATCAGCGTCATTTGCACCATCAACCCTGATATCAGCGCTATTGCGGAAAGTACGAGTACGCTTCTCTTTGCCAGACGTATCAAGGGTGTCAAGGTTAGCTTCGCCATCGTTTCGCTCGTCGTCGGTGTTAATGCCCGTGTTTTAGCTAAACGCTCAAAAGAAGGAGATCGTCGATACGGATGCGCTCATCGAACGTTACAGGAAGGAGATTGAAGACCTCAAGGCTCGTCTTGCTGAGAAAGAGGCCGCTGTTGATGACCGACGCCAGTCTTCCGCCTCCATTAAACGAAGGCTGTCGGTGAAAGAGGTAGATGAATATCTATTCCCTCTCTCATCGCTGATTATCTTTGATAGAAAACGGATGAATCGAAAGCGATGAAGGACCTGAACAACAGGATTCAGCAGCTCACGAAGCTGATCCTGACGAGTCAGACGGTTGATGAGTCATCAGCAGACTCGAGGCCAGGAAGTCCCGTTAAGATCGACTTTGATATGTCGCCTTACCAGGTACGCTAATCCTTCCTTCCTTCCTTCATATATATATCGCTGACCCACCTTGCCCATAGCTCCAACAAGAACTCCTCGCCGCCCGTGTCCAGCTGGAATCCCAGGCGACTCAGATCCTCTCCCTAGAAGCCGCTCTGGAAGCGCGTCCGCTCATGCCGCCCGAGAATGAGAAGGACAAGTTGATTGCCGATCAAGCGAAGGCCATCAAGGAACTGGAGGTGGTCGTGAAGGGGTACGAGAGTAATCTCGGGGAACCATTGAGGGCCGTTAGAGAGGACGTTGAGCGCGAATGGCAAGTAAAGGTTGATGATGAGATCAGGAAGAGGGAAGAGAAGGAGCGATGGGCGGACGAGCTGGTGAAACAGTTGGAGAAGGAGAAACAGGTACTGTTCTCTTAGTTCGGTTCGTTTTCTTCCGCTAATCTTACATTTGTAGACGCGTATCAAGCTTGAGGACCAAGCCCGTGCGCTGACGGCATTTGTAACTAAGTTGGATGCTCTTGGGCTTGGCGGGCTCTCGCTGGGCTCGTTTGATAAAGAGAATGAGTCTAGTGGGTCGCCTAGGAAGAGCGAGAAATACGTGAGCCTGCTGGATCAGGTCCCAGAGGAGGAGTGGAGCATGACGGGCGATTTCAGTTTCGAAATGGAGAAGATACCTGTGAAGAGGGAGCCTTTCGGCGGGAAGGAGAATGTCGCACTGTAAGGCATGCTCTCTCGAACTGGTGACATTTTCGTTGCGTTTTTTTTGTTGCTTTTCTTTTGTTTTCCTCGCATATGGCATCTTTCTTAACTGCTCATTTATTATCCATTTAACATTTTTTGTGTTTCCTGCTGTCTTCCTTTTTTTCGGGTCGATGGATAAAATGTATACTTACGAACGGATAGGATATGAGCGCGCTTTTTTGCTTTTTAATAACAGTTTATGCTGGATATACCTTTTTTTACACGTTTCGTCCAAGAGGGCAGTCGAGTATATTGTTGCAGGAAATACAAAGGCTTCGAACCTAAGAATCAGGACGTGTATCTGGTCATTCGTAACAAACTGCTCCGGACGGTGTTTATGCTAGTTTTTAATCTTCATGTTCACCAAAATTCTGATATCGTAGATATCTAAGCGAAGATCAAGGTATTCTCTTTCAAAACAAGATATGAACCATATCTATCACTGTAATGGGCGGAAAATTGGTTCCGAAATGGCGACAGTTGATGAATACACACCAAATCGTAGCAAAGAAGGCCCAGAGAAAAACTGGTTGGTAAATCAGAACGGCGTCATGAAACCAAGCCATAACAATTACCTTCAGTCCCCGTCGGAAGAGCTCTCGAACGAGACCACATCTAGATCTTTCCAATACCGAACCTTTTCAAATCCATGTCCAGCCTCATTCACAGGACTTCGAATCGGCAACCCGTCCACCAGGGAACCTCTTGTCTTTCCGACGACCTTCTTCGGACGAGGCCCACTGGTTAGCTGAACGATGGAACCGTGCTGTTCGATTCTGCGGAACGCATCACGAGTATCATCATCCATCCACAGCCGACAATGAACAGATATTTTCGATATGGGATGGAGACTGAATGGGTAATTATTACGTTGACACACGAGGAGCTCGAGATCTGAGGCGTCAGACGGACGAAATTCGACCGAATGGTGTTCAATAGTGGCCAACTCTGGGCAGAGCAAGGTGGAATCATGTCTGGGAGCGAGACTCTTGAAGACGGACTTGATCGACGGATCGTGAATCGGTGATGTTGGGTCGACAGGATGCGTTGAAGTATAACTTCTGTGGATATGATCGTCCTCAATTTCGAGATATATAACCTGAGGGGTCAGCTCCAAGAGCTTAGGAACGAGGTCATAGCGCGACAATTTGAGGGTCAGCGCTTTGAGCGAAGGCGTGACTTGTGAAAGGTAGTTCTTTGTCGCATCCACGTAGTGTGGGGTAAATGGGATATCGATGATTTCGAGGTCGACAAGGTTGGGTAAGATGAGAGCTGTCATAAGCGGGGCAGTGACTCTCTTGAGACAAAGTGATAGTCGCTGGAGGGGAAGGATGAGTGATCCATGGGAAAGAGGGTTCCACGGATCTTCCTCTATCCCGCTATTGTCGTATGTATCAGTAGTAAAGAGGTCGAGTTGGCGGATGCTGGTACATTGGGAAAGGATCTGTATGAGGTTTGTGTACTTCTCTTCTGTAGTTTCCCTTATAATGCGCGATAGACTAAGGTCCTTGATACGTGCGTAGGAGGTTGTTGGGAGGTAGAACATATCTTTCAAATGCGAGAAACGAATGCCTTGTAATTTTGGAGCATCACCCGAGAACTGCAGATTATAGGACCAACAGTTCATGTCCACGGTACACCGGGGATTTGGCAACGTCCACGCGTCCTCCATCCTGAACATTTCGAGGCATGGGGTATGGGTGATGCCGAAAGGCTGAAAATAACGCAAGAATGGAGACGGAAACGACAAATCCAAGGATAGTCTGCTCAGCATCCCCATGTACCGTGCGATCACACTATTTCCCAGGTTTACGGCTTGAGACCTGTACGTATATTCTGAAGGGCGGATCTTAGTTTCGGGAAGCATCAAAGAAATGCCGAGCGGTAGCATTCCAGAGCGTTGGATCCACTTCTCTGCTCCAGCCAGATGCTCGTCGTCGCGGATGATGATATGGACGGACGACCACAGCCGTGGGGTAGACAGAGCTAGACTTCTCCATTCTTTGCAAATATAGGTCAGGATTAGTGGCGACTGTTTCGATTGCATGACTGCGTTATGGTGAACGGGCAGAGTGTGAACAAAGATCTCTTGTAACGTCTCTGCAGGAAGGGAGCGGATTGGGGAGAAAAGGGCCTTGTGCGAAAAGAGGAGCTTGGCCTTTTCTTCGCGAGAAGTCAAGAGCAGTTGGCGTGGGACTTCGAGGCGTTCCAATTGGTCTTCGACATCCTGGATTTCTGTGTCGATAGTTGAGATCTCTGAGTCAACGGTAGAACAGAATCGACGAATGGACAATTTCTGTTCATGTGTCAGATGGGGCAGTTTTTCTAGGTGCAGGTATCCAGCCATGAGGGAAAAGGGGAAGAAGACAAAGAAAGAAATTTCGCTCATCAGTGGCTATTCTATTTAATTATACGTGCTGAGTGCACCTTTTGACGACAATGACTTATGCATTAATGGGGTAGTGGTAACCTGGGTCGTTGCCATCGACCCGCCGGGGGTTCGATTCCCCCTTAATGCAGTCCTTTGTGAGGAATGTTTCAATAATTATCTCTTCTCAAAATCATACACATCAGGCCTTGCCTTTATTTTGAATTCCGGTTATCAACCAACGTCCGGAGTCCGGACTTTTCTTGTTTTCAAATTTTGGGCGACGGGTGATTAATATCACTCTATATCACTCTCCACCGCTAGCCTGCTATACAATCCGGGGTTTTGTGCGTAACTGTACAATCCGTTGGAGTATTAACATCTGGAGACTGGTGACCCCTTCGTGTGTCTCGTTACTAACCTACACTTCGTTCCTACAAGTTTGCAGGCATTTTGAATCGAACATCAGGTATTATCTCCGTGGTTCCATAGCAAGGCACTCATACGCCCACTAGTGTCCCTCAGTCCCTCCAATGCAATGATGCACCTACGAAAGCAGAGCCATCGATTTCCATGAGATATGCAAGGGGGTACCCGAGCGCATTGCGAAAATTGACGAAAGGATTGCATGTGTTAGGAAGACACTCTATGAGCTCGTACTTGAACGAATTACGATAGAGCTAGATGCCGAGGACACCAAAGCCTTGTCTTATTAGCTCGCCGGAGCCTTGGTCAACTTCGTTGCTCTTCCTATCCAATCCTTCTTCGTCCTCGATTTTTTTTTACCAGATTTTCATGGTTGGATTTCAGTTTGAGAGGTTCCAGAACGTTTCCCTCACCGTGCCATGGTTCAGCACCTCCAATATGTTCTTTCACGCCTTGATTTCTCTCGTCATTACATGCGTGTCACGTATAAATAATCTCTGCACCGTGAGTCCTTTCCATTGTGCTTGTCCAGAGGTCCAAAAGGGTCAGAATGCCGGAGAAATTAATCGACCGAGATGATATTCCGTCTTGCAATTTTGCCTGTGGCGCTTCGTTTCCTTACTACTTAATAGCTCAGAAGCAGCGCAAGTATGATCCCATCTCTTCCAGGCGTTCGAACAGGACGACAGCCGTTCGTTTACTCGGCCCTGTGCTCCAATGACCGACCGAGAGTGATTTGTCGCGTTCGCGTTAGCGACTGGACTATCATGCATAGCCTTCCTCTCACTAGAAAGGTACATTGTCGTGTCTGGGAGAACAGACTTTCATTTACCTTGAAAATCACAAACCGTTCGCGAGAAACAAAAATTACCGCCTCGTCATATCCGTGAATATACTCTGGTCGATGTTATGTTGTAAAGCAGATGAATTTTGCGGGACGAGGATTCTCCCCTTGCCACGACCACATGAACCGAATTACAAAGACGCAAAACGAACCGGCTCAAACCTCGAGAGACATTCTCGGACGATTACCAACTTCGCTGACATGCCCGACAGATACCTGAGTAAGACTCCCGCCACCGGTATATAGATTTTTACGACGATCTAAACGTAACACTCGCAGGCGTAGGATCCTTGCCATTGAATAAAACTTCTCATGTTAAAATTGGATCACGACTCCTTCGGAATCTCCGACATTTAAATGTATACGTTCCAACAGTGAACCGGCATCGTTTTCCAAGCTCTTTCCGTCCCTCAGCGGCGTCCTAATAGTTATTCTCTCAACACAACGTGCAATGAATCAAACCCAGGGTAAACTCGCCACCGGAATCATTCATGTAATCGAAGTAGTTCCCGTTCGTAGCTCCATGGCGATCATCCAAAATGTACTTGTCTATTCTAGGAACGGGACCGATATCACTGCCATTTCTTACCCTATATCTGATTCTCACCATCTATCAGAACGGCGTCTTTCTGCTTCGCCAAGAGTTGTACCTTATCCTAACTTCCATGTTCCATCTCAAACAGCGGTAGAGAACCTCCCCATGACGAGCTGATGGCACCCGCGAAATAAGACGCTCACTCCAGAGATAAACCCATAAAAATAAATTTTCATATCGCGGCCATTAGACTCTTTCATACATACTTATTTCTCAAATTTGCGTAGCAGAGATACGTAGGCTCCGTCGCTGGAGACCGTCAACCATAATTGAACCAAAACGTGATGAACGGCTATCTTGGCTGAGAGCATGTACTAAGAATAGGTGGGCGTACATGCGAAACATATGATGCCAGCGTACCTAGGTAGTGCTAGTAATCTTTCGTGATCCTACGAGGAAACAAAATGTCCGATGCTAATGCGAACAAGTACCAAGTCAAGCGATTGCGAACGGCTAGGGGACCACCACGAACCAGAAATATGCACTGAGCATCAATCTAGACTTTCATCGCGGGAGAACCACCACCAAGATGAAAATACTGCTTATCTATTGCTTATCTTTGATACGCAGTCATGTCGCTGAGAGAAACCACCGACATTGCTCAGAAAATAGGCGTGTGCGCGAGCGTGAAACACGAAATATCTCATGATTTAAGCGTACTACATACTGCGGATCTGTGGTATTATCATCATCAAGGTTCAAGCCTAAATCATAGAAGGAAATGCGAATATG
The DNA here is from genome assembly GCF_030435595.1 of Desarmillaria tabescens. Classification (NCBI taxonomy): domain Eukaryota; kingdom Fungi; phylum Basidiomycota; class Agaricomycetes; order Agaricales; family Physalacriaceae; genus Desarmillaria; species Desarmillaria tabescens. The sequence continues at coordinate 1,594 of NW_026848681.1, read as the reverse complement.
AATCAAATTTATAGCAATCCATTGAACCTAGTTGCAAAATCGATACAAGTACAGGAATAGGATCTCAGTACAAGTTATGTTTCTTGTGCCACTCCTCCAAAGAAAGCGGGCCGTAATCCTCATAGATTTCTTTCTCTCCTTCGGGCAGGCGAACCCAGTCCGGCTTGGAGTTGAGTTTAATACAAACCTATAGTCCGGTTTAACCTCGTGGTCATAAAAACTAAGCTGTGAATGAAACATACCATACTCTTCGGTGCTTGCAAAGGCGTATCAATCGCCCCTGCGAAGGGATGGATCAGTTCAGGCCTTCTAGAATCATCAGGAATCCCACGAAAAAGTCAGAGGCTCGGCCGCACCAAGTCTTATCATACACCCAAAGCATTGTCGAACACTTGGAGCAAAAGCTTCTCTCGGACGTAGCGATCCGCTCTTTAGGCGTATCTCGGTCCAAGACGGCTTTGTAAACACTGGGCGTGGTAAGCATGCACCACAGCGGCGACAACTCCCCTCCCGTACCTGATATACTCTTTCCCTTGCTGGACTTCCAGTGTATCCGAGTACCCTCCCAAGTTAATGGTTCCACCCCCGGAACCAGCGACTTTGCGGCAGATAGAACAGAAGCAAAGCTACCAGTTATCAGGACTTCTGATCAGTCGTTGCAGCGGGCAACTCACCTGATATGGAACAGCGGTATTCGACTTGAGCGAGAACCTAACAGCACTGCAGTGGCAGCTTCCTTTGAGAACAGACATCGTGGTTGGTGGCTGAGAGACACGAGTGAAAACGATCATCGGATGAGTATTATAAAGACGACGTGCGAATGAGGTCACCTGTGCGCTCACGAATGACATAGCTGCGAATTATTTAGACAGAAGGGCAGGAAAGATTAGTGTAGCTTACTGAAGGGCCTTTTCTGAACGTTTTCATTTTGAAGAAGGAACAGGTGCCGTAGACGGGGGAAAGCGACCCGATAATTGGCAAACATAAGTAAAGAAAGGCTGAGAAAGGAGAAAAGTGGTCAAGACCGAGTAAACAGAAATACGCTGACAAGATATAAATAAGGTTGCATACAAAAGTATTGATCCCAAAATAGTGGAGTGGTCTAAGGCGTCAGATGTGGACTGTGTTATTGTTTAATTTTATGTTCCAGGCTGCGGGTTCGATTCTCACGCCGGTCAATTTTTTGTTCTATAATTTTGCGAGCTGCTGTATTTTTTGGTGAACTAACATCGACAATCTCAAGCATCTTATATCTGTGGCCTGCGTGAACACTCGATTATTGTCGCGAAATCAACTGGACCCGTTGGTATAAGAGGACAGAAGTGAGACATCTGTAGTTGTTTGGACTGTTTGGACATTCAATGGGTTTAAAGCTTGCTTTACGCAAGTCTAATTGGGGTAAGGGCAGAACGGTGATTGGCACCGGGAGCAAAAATCAATTTATCCACGGGACCGGGATCCTCACAGTGCCGTCGGAAGGACCGAGATCCTTACGGAGATTTCAACCCGACACTTGCTCGAAGACCGGGTTCTCGCAAGTTGTCTCTCGATTGGTCACCGGTAAGACAGGCCACATCGCTCTCTCACTGTCCTA
>NW_026848680.1:0-24984 GCF_030435595.1 Desarmillaria tabescens | reverse complement strand
ACAAGTTACATGGGCCTCCTGGATATGCATGAGCAGGGGGATCCACCAGATGACAAGAGAACGCTCACACTAGGATGCAGCTTACGATAGCTGCCGTACTTCATGCTCATGTCCATTCTAGTAGGTCGATCTTGGAAACCGGCTACGATAGGTCTCGTCATTCCGAAGAGCTGATTTTGCTCGAATATATGATAGTCCCGCTCCTTCTTTTCGTCCCAGCCCAGAATGTCCTTGAACTGCCGCATCAATTCGCCATCTCCTGCAAGGAAAGTTCGGCTTTCTTTGACCAACCGTCCCGTGTCAATGATGCCCTGAGTGAAGAGATTGACAACTTTGAGGAACTCGTTGTACGATTCTCGGCTATCGATTGATTGCTTTACGCGGTCGAAGAAGCGCGAGTCGTCTGGGGGCGGAGGAGGAAGAGCATGACGCCGTTCGGACTTGAATGTGGAAGGAATCTCTTGGGAGACAGTGGGTTTCAGTTTTTTAACCTATAAAAAGTCAGCTCGGCTACAGCAGTAATGAAAGTGGACATACCTTGTGAGGACTGCTCGACGACGGTTTCGGCTCCTTCTCTACCAACTTCCTCTTTCTCTTCTGCGGAAGCAGGTGTCCTCCATCAACCTTTCTCTTGCCTTCGTCCATCATGACTGATTCTGGCATAAAAATATGGAAGTCGGCCCTCAGGTCGGGGTCATCTTTGAAAAGTCTGGCTATTTGTTTGGATACCTACGCCCTTGTGAATTATGGATCCGATAGTGATAAACCGAAGACACACACTTCATCGATGTTATCGGATTTTTTGTGATAGCGTGATAAAATGTCAAGGAACTGCTTGTAGGTGTCTGGGTCACATCGTTGCTTGATCTTCTGAACGTAATTAAAAGCAGGGCCCATTATCTGCTTATCCAAATCAAGGCTAAGACCTTTGGGATCGGGGGTTCTTGGGGGTAAAGGAGGTTCGGGATGTCGATCTATGGGAGGTATCAGCGCTGGAAGTAAGAATTAAATCCTGTAGGAAATAACGAATATATGACATTCTGATGGTGCAAGGCATGGACTCGAGGCGTCTGTCCGCCATAGTCTCTCCCGAATACAAGTGGCACTCACCCGAAGGAAGAATGGGAGGTTGTTGATAAAGGATAACGGTTCCGTCACTGTTGGTGACGGTGATTCGATTGTGCGTGGAACCGTCCGAGGTGCATTCGATACGGTAGCCCGCCGGTAAAAAAGTGTTGAATCCAATGATGAGCTGCGGGTGGCCGAAGAAAAGATGGGATACACGCTGTATAACACCTGGTGTGTCGATCCTGTGCTCCCTGTGAGGATAAAAACAGGGAGAGATCACGGATTACGCACAGCTGGCTCTTAAATTCCTTCATAATGTCCAGAAATTGGTTATAGACGTCCGGCTGGTCCTGGAACTGGACCTTGACAGCATCAAGGTAGCTGAGGGCATCTGTCACGTTGAGCGGACGGGATTCCGGAGTATTCATGGGTGGCGAAGGGGGGGAGACATCGACTACCATAGGATTCGACGGCTGCAGCAGTAGAGCAACCGAGTCCGACCTGGCCTCTGTCGTCACTGGGATCGGTGTAAGAGGCTGCTGGACGCCAGTATCCTTCACGGAGATCTCCTTGGAGATTTCGTTCTCCGGTGCGGTTGCCGTTTTCATGGAAGAATCGCCAGCTGTCCCATGGCTGGATATTAGGTTCTGATTGTCGGGTAAACCTGATCCTTTCGGCTCGGTGTCACGGACAGGCTCAGTATTCGGAGTTTGTGACGGGACGTCGACGTCCATGATGAATATGTCGTCGTCGACAAGAGGAGAGTCCGAACGTCGCTGTTGACGTCGAGGGAGAGGAAAAGCGGCAAACGTGGTCCGTGCACCGATCGCTGTCACACGTGGTCGGTTTGATGCCGCAATTTCAATTGATCATTGTTTGCTTCCGCGCCAAACAAGCGCAAGAATGACTCCCGTGAATCCCGCAAAAGCGTGTCAAATTATCGACTGCTGATGACTATACGATTTTAGAACCTGAAACACAGCGCAAGAGGAGACGACTCTCAGCACCGAGACCCTTCCCGATAGTCCCAGCGTCCGTCTCTGCCACAGGCCCACGTTCAGCGCATAAAGAAGGGAAGAACCTCATCTGCATAACACGCAAGGTAGCCTTGGGAGCGTATATGCGGCGGTGCAAGGACCTCGTTCTGAAAGATGGGTACGGAGGGGAGGAGGATGGAGATATCACGTACGAGACGAGGGGAAAGTCGACGTTGAGAGTGGTGTTGACGTTCGATAGCAAACCGACAACAAAGGATGATTCCACCGTGTTTGCAGAGCCAGAACAGGAGGGAGAGGAAGATGTTGTGGAGGCTGTATGACCTGCTTATGGTGAGCTTCGTGCTGTTCGCTTTGTTTGGGTCACTGGACGGTTTCATAGCTGTGTGCAACATCATGTATATTTGCTGCTAAAGCTAGGTCAAGTCAACGTTAATGGTGGTCTGATCACGTTAACCTTGACAGTAACCCGGCTTCAAACTGGAAAAAGAGGAGAATAGTACCATCAGAGAGCTCGTATGATTCGTACTGTCCACTTCTGTCAAGTCACTGACCCGGGTACATATCAATTCCATAGGTGTATATCCATTTACCAAAGCCAGACCGAACGGAGCCGCAAGTCAAGGAGTAAACCACCCATCCTAGGACTTCGAGTACGAACAGCTGATTATACACGCGTTTATTCCGGCATGCACTAGCCTTAGCTTCAAATGAAAACCACCATTCCCAAAGCCTGTCGGAGAGAGAAACGGGAACCTAATGATGACGCGTTCGTATTCTTACACTCAGCCACCACTGCAGATGCGGCTCCCCCTTCGGATGGATGGATCATTAGCGCTTAGCCTGCGAACAAATGAACGATCTCAGACCGTCCGGCCCTGGCAACACTCCTACCAACTCCCAGCGCTAACAATTAAGCAGGTGTACTTTCTTACGTCGACGAAGCACTCCACGATTCACCTCCAGAACCACAAGAAGTCGAACCCACCACCACCTTCTCCAAAGCCCTCTGCGACGCATCGTGCTCACTTCGACTCCCCATACTTTCCCTCAGACCAAGCCTACGGTTACGTTTACCGGACACGTATACGTACCAGACACTCGGAGACGTTGATCCCCCCATATTCCCATTTACCCCCCCGATCGCATACATGCTTAATCCACCGCCCACCATTTTAGTCTCTCAAATTTCTCCGACAGGGCCCTTGTGCGGGCTCCTAACCCCAGTACCAAACAGCGTCAAGTTCACCTTACCTCTTAATTCGCAAGACCCACCCCTGGCGTGTGAGAAGGCAGTTATCGAATTCTCATTATATAAGACATGCTTCACAAGTGCTAATTTACCCAATCTTTAATTATCCCACCCTGCAGGTCGGGTATACATCGCCCCCTCATCTTGGCCCCTGGGGTTTTTCTCACCCGTGTTCCTTATTTATAGGGCACGTCAAGTGAAACGGGCGGACAGGCAAGGAAGAGTTATGGGTATTGACAACTCGGACTCGAAGCAACCTGACATCTCGTACCACTCCGACGAAGCCAAGTACCGTGACCGAAGATCCCTCCCTCCCTGAGGGATTCCCCCCTCGTGTGGAAGGACCTATCATCTGGGAAGGATAAGACTGGACGAGCGAGGACCAGTGGGCGTACCAACTTCGCGACGCCGAGCTGGAGGAGATCAACCGGGCGCACCAGTATTTCAAAGGTCTCCCCCCCCTCATTTTTCGAATTGTGGCTCTAACTCAGCTTAATTTCTGCTAGGCACAGGAAAACCCACTAGGCTACATCAGCAAAGAGACGTTCCCCCCTTCCTCACCTTCGCTCGCGAGCTCTACTCTTGCCGGGGATTCTTCGTCTTACGAACCATCCCAATCGAGCAGTACACCCAAACAAACTTGGCGATCCTCTACGCTAGTACGCTCTTCTCGTTCCCCAGTGTGCATCCATTTATTCACTCCCAACAGGTATATCCTCACACGTCGGCTCCGCCCGAGGAAAACAGGAGCTGTCCTCGCGCACATCAAAGACCTCACCGTCAGCCAGCAAGGCAGGATCAGGAACTCGGCGGACAAGCAGGTCTTCCAAACCGATGTCGGTGACCTCATTGCCTCGCTGGCTATCGTACACACCAATACGTCTGTAGGATATTGGGTTCCGCTTTTCAGCACAGCATGACTGTAGATTGGCAAGGTGTCAGGCAACGAGACAGCAGACTGAGCTCCAGGAGCACCAATAATAGTCCTGTTATAGATCTTTGTCGATTTTGGCAATGACGCTAATCAAGTCTCTTGGACAGTTTCTTCTTTGGAGAGTGCCGGCACGAAGCCGGTATGAATACACAGTAGTAGCGAGAGACGAGTTGGATCTCAAAATGGACTGGTCGGTCGAGCCCAGTAGCAAACGTGGCAAGGGCTCAATGTCTGGCTGTATGCCGGCTAAGTGACCATATTGGGCGCGGTGAAGTAGACATTACGGACATTGTTTTCGTCGTCCATGAAGTTGAGATCGAGCTCCTGTTAGGATCCAAGTCAGTTCTATTCCGTGTAGGATAATGGCGATACCACGCCCTGCGATGGTCCACCACTTCATAGAAAAAGGATAGACTGAATATAGGGAAAGTTGGCGTACGAATTGGACATAGAGAGCTGTAGTAAAGTAAAGAAGTTTGGGATAAGAAGGAATAATAGTCTGTGATACTAGCTAAATGTGATAACTCTGAGCTTTACATATCTCCTGCCCGCGATGGGCGCTTCTCATCTTTCCGGCGGGAGACATGATCCTCGTACTCGATGACAGAGATAAGAACGACTTGGGGCCTCTCAGACTTTTCCTCGCGGGAGTTTCTTGAGAACGTCTTCATTTGAAATAGTCAGCTGTGTTGACTGGAAACATGCCCTCTGCTTACCTTAAAACTAGGAGTAGGGACTTTCGGGAAGCTCATATTGAACTCCGATACCTCAACTGTCCCGGTCACTATGCATGAAATGGTAAACACGAGAAAAATATTCAAATAACACTAGAGCATACCAACTATTAGAGGTTCCCTATCGACACCACTGCAGTGTTTTAACACCGACTCTCCATGATTTCTCAGCCATTCGTGAGCGAGGTCGAGTACAGCGTCTCCTGCCATTGCAAATCTTGGCTGAGAAATACTGACCGAGTAATTCTCGGTGGGAATATCAGTCACCCTACGTTTCAATGTTAAAAAAACAGACTATGCCAAAACGAAGAAAAACACACCACCCCTGAGAATTTCGAATATTGATATTAGAGGAACTTGTCGAAGGTCCTGTCGACAGCCAACGTGAAAATATGTCCGTAATGTGCTCGATCGTGCCATCATTCTTAAGTAGTGCAACATCTCCCACCCTGGCCCCACACGCAAGCCATAACGGCACAATCTTGCCTTAGTGCCAGGAGAAATAGTAGTCAGTGCATGCATTTCAAGCGCACAACAGGAAATATATGTACCTCGAAGGAAGGCCTCATCCTCGATGGCATGTTCTGCGGTCTGTGAACTCTGTGAACGCAAAAACACTCGGGTAGGATATGTAAGCCGTGGCATTCGTGGCCTTTGGAGCTCATTTAAAATAAGTCCTGTGGATGTATCCGAACGGACATAGGCCAAAATCACCTGCATGTGACGGTTAGTGAAGAAGACAAAAAGTCGAATTCGAAATCTTCACCTTGATACAGGCTTCGATGACTCCCCACTCTTCTCGAGTAAAATACAACTGAGTTTGGATACCATTTCGGTTCTTCCATACACCAAGGTTGACTGACGTTTTAAGACCTTCAACAAGCGCCACCGTCATCCTGCGCAAGAATGAGAAATAAACGCCACGACAGAAGCCGATACTCCAAGATGTACAAGGTATAACCCCGTAGGGTTTCTTCGAGATTTTCATTGAACGCCCTGCTGAACGCCGGGTTGCGACTGGATGCTGTCTTGTAGGGTTCCTGCGACCCTTCCTGCTCTCCAAGTATCGCACCCAAGGTATAAGTAAACCGGTATATCCTCTTCGTCAGGTATTCGATTTCTATAATCTGGCCCTGTGAGAGTATATGATTTGCGGGAGCTCGTCGACCACGATGGTTGATCGTACCTTTACCTGCTTATATGTATCGTTGAGGTCGTCCAGGAACCCTCCCGCCAGTTTCATTACTGGACTGAGTAGCGCCGTTACCCTAACTACGTCAGCCACGAAGCCACAACTGGGTATTGAGATTGACGCAGGACGCTGTTAATGAAGGTCTCGTTTTAGTCCTACGTATGAACCAGTAGTGTGAAGCATGGAATAGACACTCGCCTGTATAACATCTGGAAACTCGCCTTTGGGTAGCAAGGGAAATTCGGGATTGCTGATCTCTCCGCTCGGTATAACCGGAATTGACGATGACGATGGTTGTGGCGGCTCTGCCTCTGCCCTCGCCCTCATCACGCCCTCTTCTTCGTCCTCATTATCCTGCTCATCGATAGGCGGGCATTTGATAAGGGACCGCGAGGGTTCAGAAAGCTTCCCATCCTAAACGGCGCGCCAGAAGGTACTGAATCTGTTGCGGCGAAAGGGTTTGGCTGCGATGAGCTCGCGAGCTTCCTTGGTGGCGGCCTTGAATAGGATGTTCAATTTCATCAGAGAAATTTCCGAGCGGTAGGTTGTGGTGAAAATAAAGAAGGAGACAGCGAAGCACGTCCCATTATAGTCAAGATACCGGCGGGAGGGGTGGAGCAAAAATAGTCACCGGTGACAGTGCATTCGTCTGACTTCTATTTCAAGGTGAATGCAGATACGTTTAACGGAGATGAGTGCAACTAGCTCTAGGTAGAAGCCCCGCAAGACAACAGCCTGTCGTTGACGGCCGGAGAACATAGATATAAGCCTGGCAAGTATCGCACACGCGACAGCATATTTCTCCACGGACAGTAAAATGCTGCTCAAATGTCCAGACTTGTTGCCTCAGAAAATTATTCCACCGACAAAGCGTTGAAATACAATATCTTCTGAAGACCAAAAATCAATAATCTGTCCCACGATTAATACCAAAGACTACTCATCACTGCTTTATCCTCGCCACGAAACCGCTCTCTCCCGACTCCTCATACAGCTACCAGCACTGTATACAGCTGACCGCTCCCTCTTCGGTCGTGAATACCACTTCCTCCCATTGGTAGGGATACCAAATCGAAGGCCCAAGAAACAGAATCCAGAACAGCTTGGTCTACTGTAATTGCGAGTGAGACCGCAAGGGAAGAGGATAGCATGTGAGAATGGAATCGGCCCGTAAAATAAGTAATGAATGTACTACGCATGTTTGGAATAAAAACTTTAGTGCTTCAAATACACCATGCTCAAAAGTAGACAGTGAACATGCCAGTAGCCGATGTACCATGCAATGGAACATCGAACTTTTGGTTTGGAATACGGCAATAGCGATGGGCTCAACGCACCTCTGGAGACTAGGCATTCTGAAGACTTGCACGAGTTTCCACCAGAGGCGACAGCCTATGATATTCAATAGAAAAGGAAAATGACGAGTGGTTCTGTACGATTTTAGGTATTGCGAAAAGGAATCAATCCCCTGCTTTACTCACATTACTTAGTGTCCAACATAAGTGTTGGTGATGTAGAATAGCCCTCTTGCGGCTAATGCGATGTCATGAAACAGAGAAGACGGGTCGAAATAGCTTGCATACTTGTAACTTGGCGACGTCTAAGTCCAGCCTAACATAAATTTGAAATAGCTCTACATACTCAGAGGCACCGCCACTGATTTGGCCCCTATTCACCGTCTCCCATGGCTACCATATTACCCGCAGAGGTCATCGAGCTTATCATACACGAGGCGTGGAAGCTCCCCCTTACCAATAAAGACCGCCTCGTGTTTATGAAAACATCCCTATGCATATCATCACAGTGGTTGTTTGCCTTTTTGCGAGAATCATTGACGGACATCTACTTCGTATCGCCAAGCTACTCCTACTACCTCACCATTCCCTATAGATACCCTCAGCAACCGCCTCGTATCTTAACCATCAACGCAACACAATTTTCTCTCCACGATTACTTAGTCCGTCACTGTCGTTCAATTACCATCGGACCCACCTTTGGAACAGTGATGCGAGCCGACTTCATTGTCAGAAACCTCACGCGATGTCCCATGATTACCATGCTATTCGAAAACTATGCTCAAGGATATCCTTCCTGGCTATATATCCAGATCCAGGGCCTTTTCATTAACGCCCACAAGGATGGCCACTTGCGGCTGATATTTACGTACGATACAACGGACATTGACTATTCACCTCGTGACCGATACGCATACGCCTCAGAGCAGCATTTCTACCATCCAGACAAAACTAGGAAACCCTGTCGTTGTCGTCCTTTCACTGGTGTGCGGACGCTTGAGATGAAAGGGGCGAATCCTTGTGCTGTCTTCCTGACTGTGGAGGCCTGTCCTGACCTCGAGGTCCTTGAGACGGATGTTGACAAGAGTAAAATACAAGCAGGCTTCGATGTTGCTAATGCTCGTCCCCCAGCATCATGTCCTGAAGAAGCATATTTCTTCAGTACGGATAACCGGCATTATCCGACGGAGGAGATGCGATGGCCCAACAGAAGGAGGCGCCCTTCTCAAAGGAGATCAGTACTGCAACTGGACCTTCCAATTTCAGGAGCAGAGGGCTGTACGTCAACGCGGATTATCAGGGAGAGAAAATCTATCCGGCCTTCTGAGAATGTTTTGCCACGTAACGGCACCTCGCCACCTGCTGGCGGTGACGATCATACAAAAAAGACTAGCTTTGCCCACCGAATGCGTGCGTTTCTCAGGATATTCTGTTTGGTAATGTCTTTTGGGCCGCTATCCACAACGCTGGAGAACTCACAGAGAAATTCAACAGGCTTTCTGAAACTGGAGTCGATAGCTTTACGCAAGGAGAGACGATGGAAGGATCTCTCTGAGTCTCATGAAAAACATGGAGACGTCATGCATGCACAGACTAAAGGACTAATTCATATGCAAAAGCGACTGCCAGTGAAGAGTGAGCAGAGGATAAACCAAACAGTTTGCGTGTAAAATTTGAAGAGCCTTCCGGGGCTCGGAATGGTTCCTTCCCTCATCGTGTTGATTCATTACTTCCATCCATATTCCAAATTATCAGCAATCTTTTGATACGACCTTACAGTAGTTCTGAGGTTCGCAAATAAGCCGTTACAAAACCATCAGTCCATGTCTCCGATATTGCAAAAAGTTCAACTACAGTAGTAATCATACGGCATCGCAGTTTCTCGTCTTCCCTGGCCTTTCTTCGATTAGCCGAAAAGCCTACTGGTCAACGGATAGGGCCCGTTTTTTGACAAAACGCCTGTAATTACAGGCGACAGTTTTTTAATAAAAGCCTCTCCCTCCCCAGGTCTTACTGTTGACCCAAGACTCGTCATTGTCTGTTCAGTTACACGCAAAGGGGTCCTCATAATGAATTAAAAGACATGGGGTCGATTGAAAAATTTCGTGCACCGGCTTGGTCTGCCCTACAGCTTGCTTCGAGGATGCGTCAGATTCGGCGTAGCATCGTAAAGGAGGCATGGGTAAGCTATACAAGATGATTGCGCCTAGCTGAGCGCGCTGCCCCTGAGTAATGAGCGATCAGTGCAAGTGGTGTTGGTGTTGGTGGTGCGCTATCGGGATTGACCGAAACCAACTTGTTTCTTGCAATCCGTCCATAACCTGACTACTTATATCGCTGCTTCCTTGGAAACTTCAAACTTCAAGCTTCAAACACGTTGTCCAAAGGGTTGGGTCATTGCCGAAATTCCGGAGCACAAGTCTGACCATGTTGTCAAGTCATAGAGCAGAGCGATGAGAGCGTGTCCAATAGGCGGGGACTGCTCAGATCTAATTCAGGGGGTAAAAATGCCCCACAGACGCCCCGAAAGGTGACAGGTCAGTCACATCCAACATTTCAGGGAAACGAGTCTCAGGGGAGCATACCAGGTAACAAAAAGATGATTCTGTTTAGCACAGCAATTCGGACTTTGGAAGGGATATACATTTTGACGACTGAGTGCAGCAGAAATGAGGAAATTAACGAAATAACATAACATCCTTCTGCTTACTGCCCGAGCTGTCCTCACCGTGACAATGAAACGGAAGTTTATTATATCTTAACCTCAGCTATGAGGAATATCCGTAACGCAGTAACGAGTGATTAGAATCGGTCACTACTGCGACAGATTATCGAGCCACGCCAGGGTGATGTCGATACCCATACCATGTCCGAAGTCACCAGAAACGATGCGGCGGATTGATGTCTCGGACTAGTTTCTTTCAGTGTCACAGCATCAGCCGACTATGGTCTGTGTTTCAACACATCAGAGATTCAGCAATGTTTAGCAGTGATTCTGGGACCATATGAAAGTAGAATATTCCAGGATCATTGGGGTAATAGAGGCCGAGGCAAGCAAAACAAAGGATAGTGCTGAGTGTCAGAGCAACGACGAACGAATCACGTTGATGATCGCCTCTCATCCTTCTCAGTTTAACAACATTCCGACCACGACCAAAAAAAATCAAATCATCGTCTACCTAACCTAGAACCAATGTCTTTCTTAATCATTTCCCTCAAACGTGAAAGACCTGGATTTGCGATGTAAAGCACATATAGTCATACAAAATCATACATTTATCTGTCGAGTACAACATGACACACAGCGTGTGCTCCAAACATTGCCCTACAACGAAGAGAACAACCATCAGCCACCACACCACACCACACCGGCACCAAGACCACAGAGCACTCACCCTAAAGGACAAAACGAGATTTCACGCTCACGTTCCCAACTCGGTCGTACCATTCCACGTCTCCGTCGCCATCGCTTCCCCTACCACCCGCCCCGCCCGACGTACCCTGTAAGGACGGGGCTCCTAAGAGCCAGCAAAACCGTCAGATATCATCATCATCCGAATAAAACTCGTCCTCATCCTCCTCATCAACCGTCGCCAAATTCGTAAAATCAACCTTGTACCTCAACAATCCCCCAATCCCCCCAAAGCCCTTCACGAACTGTGCCCCCTCCTGCGACCGGTTCGTCACAAACTCGAGGTTGGCGCCAAACTCTTTGTACTTTTCGGCGAACCACTCGAGGAGCGCTTGGGGTTCTTCGGATTGTTCCATTTCGAGGCCGGTGGATTTGTCGAGGAATTTGGCGCGGTCTTTGTCTTGTTCTTTGTTGTGGTAGACGATGATGTCCTCTGTTGGCGGGGTTAGTGGTGGGGAACAAGGACGGTAAGTTGCGAACCTCCAGCGGCGTTACGAAGGATGTAACGCATGATATCTAGATTCTCCCATACGATCAGAGTCTCGACGGCTCCAAGTTCGAGAGCCTTGAGGGTGTCTTCAATGCCAAAGCAGTACTTGCCCGTATCTTGACTAATTTCGTCAAAGTACTTTTGGATGAGCCGTTTCTCCTGCACAAACTTGACGTTCGCAAGAGACTCTGCGGCGAGTTCGATAGCCTGAAAAAACCATAATCAGGACACGATGCCCCCCCACAAACCCACCAAACCCACCTGGTTAAACCCATTCTCACCACCATAGCTAACATCCACAACTTTAATAATCTTAGCCGCCAACCTCAAATCGAACATATCACTCTGACTGAGCTCCGTCTTGAAATCGGCGCTTCCCGCCAACACGAGGCCCGTGACGTTGACTTTATCGTTGGTGATAAAATGCTGTACCGCCAATTCAGCCACCTTGCGCACGTAGTTGTGCCTTTTCTCATCACGAAGACGGGAGAAACGGAGTGCGGACTGACCACCTCGACCGTGCTTCTTGGGGAGGTCGACGGTGAATTTATGGATTACTTCACGGGTGTTACCCGCGAGGGTCCCGAAAAGGGTACCGTTTCCGTCCATGACGATGAACCCAAAGCGAGAATCGGACTCGAGAAGTTCCGAGAGAGCTTCGGTGTGGAACTTGTTGTCGCAGAGGTAGAGGGACCTGGAGGTCGGGTGATTAAGATGCTTTTTTTTTTGTTTTATTGGGGGGACGTACGTATTAACAGGCTTGTGAGGCTCAAAATCGAAGGAGACCTTCTTTTCCTTGCCTTCGTCTGTTAGGATCGTGCCCACGAAGAGCACGAGGCCGTTGGGGGGCACTCGATTGTAGAGCTTGAGGCGCTGCTGGGTACTGGTGATGGCCGCGAGGACGGAGAGGCGATTGACTCTGGATTTGATGTTGGACGCTGTGCCGTATTCTTGGGTTAACATGGCGGATGCTCGGGATACTTGATCCTGCGGGGGTGGTGCTGGTTACTACCACACGATGGATGGTTACAACTGACGAATGGACTGACGGACCTTTGGGGGAAGGATCAAGCTGATCATGGACGTTCCTGCTCTGAAAAGTAAATCAGCATCGTAAGAACAAGCAAGGAAGGAAGGAAGGACGTACCCTCTAGCAGAATCAAGACTCTTGATCAGTTTCTTGATTTTCCACATCTGAATATTCTGCTCCGCCACATCTTGGGACATCGTATATATGCGCTTTGTTTATGTAGAAACGAAAAACGAAAAAAAAAGAGAAGAAGAAAGGGGGGGATATGAGCAAAGGCCCACGATGATGGTAGGAAAGAGAAAGAGGAAAAGGAAGGGAGCCAGGCTGCTTAAAATTTCCAGCACGTGGCTTGATCGAATCACTCGTTACTTATTTCTAACTCTCCACCCTTGTCGCGTCGCAATGAGCCGCGTCAAATCTTACCTCTTCTGGAGCACATCCCAGGCTCGCCAACTCGTCCGGAATGTGCTAATGAAAGAGCCCCAATTCGGGATGCACCACCAACAGCTATTCAACGAAATCGTCCGGCAATACCCACACGAAAAGCTCCCTACACACCTCATACCCCTCCAAGCCGAGCACACCCGGGGTCCCCCAGTCCACGGCGGTGCATACGGCAAACCCGAGCCAGCCCTAGCAGACCACCCCATTCGGTCCATGAGGTACGCCTATTCCCCCTTCCCCTCCCCACTCACCCACCCCCCTACCCTAGATACCTCAAAAAAGTAATCCTCGAAGACATGCTCCGCCTCAACGAAGTCGAAAAAATCATCCTCACCCCAGACCGCGACGCCAAACGGACAAAAACCAACGCTCTCTACGTCAAGTACCCCAAACCCATCAACGCTACGCAGATGTACCGCTGGCGGGTCGTACCCGGTTCTCACCCGGCAGAGGTGGCGGATCCCGACCCGGAGGAGATGTTCGAGGCGAGACGCGTGGAGGCGTGGAAGAAGAAGGTGCAGGAGAAGAATAGGCTGCTGCCTCCGGATTTGAGGATTTCGACGAGGCATCCTCCGGTGAGTCGTGTGTGTGGTAATGTGGATTTGGGCTTCTGATTGGGGATTTAATTTCTAGCCTCCCAAACGTGAGTTATGGCTCCGCGAGAGGGAAGCGCGAGACAAGGTCTGTCTGTTTCTCTCTGATCCCTTCTTACACTATTAACACAATATCCAGGGAATAGAGTACGATCCGTTCGCCGTATGTTCTCTGCATTCTCGTCTTTTTCACGGAAGTTTACGCGCTCTGTAGTACAAGGACATCCTCTCGAACACAAAGGTGCGTGCTTTCTCCATTCCAGAAGCACGAGTCTGCTGACGCGTCTCTAGAGCGACTACCGGAGATCTAGGACTCCAAGACGGCCCGAAGGAGTCGACTATGAAGTCGAGGAACAGGACACCTTTTCGAGCGTGAGTCCTCTTCTCCTCATAACCCACCCTGTCCCCTTACAACGCCGCGAAAAGTCGCCTTCAAGACAGAACACAAACGACGACATATACGAGGACTCTGAAGATGGCGGGCTTGAGGACCTTGAACCCGAACCTGCCTCAGTACGTCGCGTCCCTACAACCGAATGGCAGAACCCTTATCTTCTTTCTCTAGAGTGTCAGAGAGGCCGACAAAGCTGGGGAACAGGCAGTCTACGACGCACTCTTCGCATCAGACTCCGATATCGAAGAGGACGAAGACGAAGACTATACACGCACCATCTCATCCTACCGCCAGGGCAGCCTGAACCACCGTCGAGAATTCTCTCTCGCCGCTGGACAGGCAAGTCTCTCTCCTCCGTACCCTCTCATCTCATCTCATCCTTCCTCTAGAACACGCCTCCTGAACCGGAATCACGCGAAAACCCCAACCTCAGCATCCCCCCCTTCCCCAAATTCAACGAGCACGAAATCCCCGGCCTCAGCGACAAAGAAAGGCAGCGACTGGAATCATGGCGGGAGACTTTCCGGCAAGGGGTAGAGGTTCACCAGCTCATTCCATTCACTCACCTTACCTTTCCTCACCACCTGTCTCTCAGGAAAAAATCCAAAAGATGAAACGAGATCCCGCGAACCCTATGATCAAATCATTAGAGGATCAGTACGACACTGCAGACAAACCCTCCCAGGATGAGGGCCCGCAGATAAATTTCCTTAGGCATGGGTTACATTCGACTGTTTATAAGAGACCGAGTAAACCTCGGACCCCGTACAAGGTGGGTCGATCCTTAATAGTATTGATTATCGATTCTCGCGTTTACGTCTACGGTGCTGCTATGTAAGGAATCTGAACTGGAGGGAGAGGTACGTTGCTTGTCTTTCGTAGTCTTCCACCGGCCTGATGACATACAAAAGGACATGACACCTAGCACTCGACAAAGGCCATCGTCCCCAGATACAAAACCGGTACGACCCTTCCTCTCGCAGTCGGCCATTCATTCCCATTTTGACCCTCTTCGAAACAGGAAGGCAGCTCAACATCCGTATGCACGCCCTAGCTTTCTTTAACACGTCCCAGATACTGATCGTTTCCCAAAGAGCGACCCCTCCCCACGCTCACAGATAACCTTCCTCAAAATAGAGCCCTACGAGAGGTCCCGGAGACCTCGAAAACCTCCCAAAGTAAGTCGCGCTCCGCTTGCTTGCTTATGTCGCTCACTGTGTAGGAACCCGAACCCGAGCGCTGGGATCGAGACCTGCCAGAGGTACGATTCCTGTAATTCCCACCTTAGACGTGGCTGATGGATGGATGGACACTACTAGGATATCCTCCCCCCAGCGATTGACGTTCGGAAAGACGCCCCTATGCCGATACCAGACGTAACAGTGGTGCGTATAATCATAATCCTTCCCTCTCATTCACTATCAATCCTCCACGCGCTGATACCCCTCGAAACAGCGTATCGGTTCCACAGTAGTACGTATCCCCCGCCCCACCCCACTCCCATGTTCATTTCCGTTTCCATTTCAGGACGTCAGACACAGTCGCGCGACCCGCCTATACGAATCTCTAGCTCGAAAATCCTCCACGGGGCCCTTTGCTGTACCCAAGCTCATAATTGAAAGGGACCCGGCTACGCGTCCGTCAAAAGGGGACTATCTCGTGAGTAGGAGTCAGAGTCTTTGTTTTGCTTGCTTGTTGATAAATGGGTTTTAGCGTTCTTCGACTCCCCGTGGGCCTGGGGATCCAAGGAATCCGAATCGGAGAGTTGGAGATGCGGAAGAAATAGATGATATGCTGGACTAATAATACTTTCCACTCCCTAATAAGAAAGAATATCCCACGCTGATAAGATAAGCGGCATACGAAATTTCTCGCCAACGCGACATCATTTTTACTCGGTAAGCACGAACACGGACTCAGATGCGAGGATGGCCAGTTAGCATCGCTCGCACAGTCATTCCCTTCCCAACACCGCCACCATGTAGAAATCTCCTTCCCAAACGCGCACTCACCACGCGTCCCGATCCATTCCTTCTTGTCTCCGACCAACTCGCCCAAGTCCGCGGAGCCCTGTTCGATCTGCTAGGTTCTTCAAGCCCAGCCTTGGACGAAATAGCGAAATACTACTTCCTCCAACCCTCAAAGCAGCTCAGACCACTGATCATCCTCTTACTCGCCCAAGCAACGAACGGTCTCGGAAAAAACTGGAACCAGAAGTGCCGGGAAGGCATCCAAGACCTCGACCTCCCCTTATCCCGCGCAGACGTACTCAACGACTTTAACCCAAGCATCCCCACCAAAACATCCCCCTTCTCCCAAAAATGGGACCTCCACCCTCCCCACTACCACCACTCCCCCTCCAACCACACCCACACCCAGCCCCCCCCCTCCTCCTTCCCACCCAAACCCGCCTCGCCCAAATCGTCGAAATGATCCACGCAGCCTCCCTCCTGCACGACGACGTCATCGACGAATCTCCCCTCCGGCGCGGCGCCCCCTCCGCCCCCCACGCCTACGGCAGCAAGCTCTCCGTCCTCGGCGGTAACTTCATCCTCGGACGCGCCAGCGCCGCCCTCGCGCGCCTCGGAGACCCCGAGGTCGTCGAGCTCATCGCAAGTATCATATCCAACCTCGTCGAGGGGGAGATCCTCCAGATGAAGGAGGCCCCCGCCCCGGCGAATGCGTGGAGAGTGTATTTGCAGAAGACATATATGAAGACTGCGAGTCTCATGGCCAAGGGCGCGAGGGGCGCTGTGGTGCTTGGGGGTTGTGTGGAGGGTGAGGTTTATAGAGAGGTGGCTTATGCTTATGGTCGGAATTTGGGTATTGCTTTTCAGGTGCACTAACTCCTGTTATTATTTCTTCACTCGCTAACACCCTGTCAGCTCGTCGACGACATCCTAGACTACGAAGCCGGAGAAGCAACACTCGGAAAACCCGGAGGTGCCGATCTCCAACTCGGACTCGCCACAGGACCCGCCCTATTCGCATGGGAAGAACACCCCGAAATCGGACCTCTCATCGATCGAAAATTCGCCCAACCAGGCGACGTTGAGCTGGTGAGCCCCACTTCCCTTCCCACCCAAGTACCCTTCTCATTTAAAAGAAAACAGGCCAGGGACTACATGCGCAAGTCATCAGGCGTAGAACGTACTCGCGACCTCGCCCTTGCATACGCCAAGCAAGCTCGAGACGTCCTAGCGCCTCTACCCGACTCCGACGCCAAGGGAGCACTCGAAGCTCTAACCGAACGCGTAGTAAAACGGAAATCATAGCCCTTGCTTGTATCCCTTATCTTTATTATTCAATTCAGCTTTATATCCTTGCTCACGTCTGTGGAAGATAATCTATCACTGATTTGTGTTCTACACACTTTCAGCGTGCCACTCAGGCCCTCATCCGCATCCTCGTCGCTCGGCAAACTCTCACATAACACGTCTTTCGTCCATCACGATACACGGTCATCAAAACATGTGATGAACACCGCCCAATCCCCCGCTCTCGCCAAACCCGTGAGATACCTATTCAAGTACGTCATGCCCGCTTCGGAAGCTCCTCCCGTGAGTTTGAGAGCAATCAACCAACACAGAGGAAAGAGGAACTTGAACGATTACTACTAACCCATCCCAGCCTTCCAACCACACAACTCTGCCAATTTCCTCGGGCGGCGGTGGGTCCGATCCATAGTATAAGCATCGATGAGAATGTTGTGCTGGGACTGGCGCCAGGAACGCTTGGCATTTGGGGCGTTGACCATGAAGACAGAACCCAGGCCCCCTAGAATCCAGGGTTAACAAAAAAATCCCTACAAGAACGTATCTCCCGGGTCACCGCACCCTCTCACCCCGGAAGGGTTCCATGCGTGCGAATGGGGTCGGGGTGCGGCCTCAGCATTAGTCGTCAATGGAGTACTCGGTAGGGAGAACTTTACGGGCGAGTATGTTGAGGAGGATTTCAAGGCTAACGACGGATATGTACATTCGTTCTGCCCAAGTCACCCCAACACTGAGAGCCACGGCGAAACTTGAAGCTCCTTCTGTTAAAGTCGCGGGAAGTAGTAAAACAAGGTCATTCCTTCTCAGCTAACCGTATAGAAAAGGCATCCCGAAACCTCTTGAAGAGCTTCATTTCTCTGTTTCAATGTAAATGCAAACGAGGTCGACTATTCCCTCTATTCCCCCACAATGGTGCGTCAAAGTTATTGATGAAACAATCACCATCGGAAGCTCCGCTCTCGTTGTACTGGAGTGCGGTTGCCAAGAAGGGTCTGGTGACTTTTACTGATACAACCCTGTGAAAGGGTAGGTCGCAGCGGCATCAGATTACGAATTGGGTTGCTGCAATGTTAGTCCTCGGGGAGGGCTTTCGCTTTTTGGAGGAAGGACGCGTAGAACTCATGCATGTGGGGAGAACTCTAACGTCGTAGTATTGTTTCACGGCTATCTTGGCAAAGGAGGATTTTAAGCTAATGGCCTGTGTACATCTTCAGAAGCCACGATACGGCTAAAGGTCCTTCCGTCGCAGTTGTGGGAGGTAGTGAATTCGAAACGCCATTCTTCCTCTTCGGCCGAGAGAAACGGATAGCCAACCGCGAAAAAGGCAACCTGAAACTTGAATCTTCATTTCTCTGTTTCAATGCTGACTATATTTCCTCACAGTGTTCGACTACAAAGTGCAATGAAAAATCATTGGGTATGGGACATATCATGGCGCCCTACGGTACCGCACCGTTCTCCACCTCGCAATACAATCTACACTGCGGCCTAGCGAGGAACCATTGATATTGCTGCTAACCAGCAGAAATCTATATGACGCAAGTTACTCAATTCCACTCCCACCAATTAAGTAGTCAACCATACCTTCTTCTTCCCAAGGGGCACCATGGCAGTCATATCTGCATGCCGGAACCTCCTCAATTCAGCTTCATAGCTTTCTTTGGACTCGAACCAGGAAGGTACTCTGTCACTGATTTGTATTCTACACATGCCCACTCATCACGTAGCGCAGCCGCAAGCCTTCTCAGAACCTCGTCCGCATCCTCATCGCTGAGCAAGCTAGATGAAACTCTCACATAACATGTTTTTCGCCCATCATGATACGTGGACTCTCCTGGCAACATCAAAACACCTTTGTGCATGGCACTATGCTTGATGAACATCGCCGAATCCCCGCTCACCGTCTCACCACGGAGGTTCAGCTTGATCCAGTAAAACATCGCTGCATTCGGTGTGTTCCACTGCGCCAAGCCCGTGAGATGCTTGTTCAAGTACGTCTCAAACACATCCCGCTTCCTTCGATAATACTCAGCAACACCCGCAGCATGCGTCAAGAACCCGGAAGTACCCCATGACTGGAGGAGTTTGAGAACAACCATCTGGGAGAACGTCGGGGGCTGCAGAGTCGCAACTGCGGTCTGTACCATGCGCGGTTAGTAGAAGGAATGCGAAACGAAAAAGAGGAATCCATACAAGGCCCTCCACGGCTTGAACGATAGCCGCTGGACCACTGACCCACCCCAAACGGAAACCAGCCGCGAGGATCTTGCTTAGACTATCGAACCGCACAACTCTGCCGATTTCCCCGTCGACTTTACGCTCAAGCGACAAGTAAGATGGCGGCGGAGGGCCTGATCCATAGTACAGGTGGAAATAAGGATCATCTTCGAGGATGAGGATGTTGTGCTTCCGGGCGAGATGCAGGATTTCGATACGCCGGGCTGCAGTGGTGGACATGCCAGTGGGATTGGCGCCGTACTGAACAGGAATGATACGTCAGTTACTTGGAGATGCTAACTGATGCCACACTTACAGGTACGGTGTATAATAATTTGGGGAACGGCTGATCTGTTGACCATGAATCCAACAGGACCTCAAGGGAAGACGGAACCAGGCCGTCCTCATCCGAAGTGACTCCTACGATATTACATTCCAGAGAATGCAGTACAGGTAGAACGCCTCTGAAATTCAGGTCAACCCTAGGGAAGGCCCTACTAGATAGAACTCACGGGTACGTAGGAGCCTCTACGACGACCGTATCTCCCGGGTCAACCAACACCGTCAAAGCTTTATACAAAAGATCCTGGCTTCCCGCGCCAATACAAACCCTCAAGCCATCCTCCTCCTCCTCACCAAGTTCATGGACGTCTTTGAGTAATCCTGTCACCCACTCCACAAGCTCGGGAACCCCGCCGCTCTCGTTGTACTGAAGCGCGGTTGCCAGGTCTTCACCACGCAGTTCGATGTCCGTAAGCGTGGAAGAGTCTGGAGACTTTACAGATACGACCATGCTTGCGAAGGGATAGGTATTGGGGTCGGGCTTGCCGGCTAGCATCGATATCATATGGGGTGCAGCCTCCATAGGTATCAGACTACGAACTGGGTGCTGCAGCATCAGCCGTCAATGGATTTCTCAGGAAGATAGCAGACGTACTCGGGGAGGGCTTTCGTCTTTTGGCTGCATTAGACAGGAAGGACGCGTAGAACTCGGTAGGGAGAACTTTACGGGCGCTGGCGTCATTGGTTGAGTGTTGTTGCATGGCTATGTTGAGGGAATTTCACGCTAACGACGTACATTTGCTCTGCCTAAGTCATCTTAAGAAACCCAAACCGAGACCCACAGCGAAAGATCCTTCCGTCACAGTTGCGGGAGTTTGTAAAACGGGGCCATTCCTTCTCAGCTAACCGTATGGAAAAGGCGATCCGGAACCTCTTGAAGAGCTTCATTTCTCTGTTTCAATGCAGATGCAAACGAGGTTGACTATTCCCTCACAATGGTGCTCAAAGTTGCATTCAACTATTGATGAAACAATCACCATCGGAGGAACGGGTATGAGTCCGGTACTATGTCGTCCTACGGTAGGTGATCGTACCGTGTGTGCCACCATTCTCTGCCCTGAAATTCAATCCACACCGCGGCCGCGGCCGAGCTAAAACTAGCCAGCAGAAACCTGTATGACACAAATTACTCAATTAACAGTATCGCCGATTAATAGACCGTATCTAGACCATACCTTCTTTTCCTCTCCAAGGGGCACCACAGTCGTATCCGCATGCCGGAACTTCCTCACCCCAGTTCTAACCACTTTCAATTGGGACTTGCAATTAGGATCCGGGCAGGCGACCAGAGCGTCAGTTGACATCCAGTCGTTCGGATGCGTGACGCGCTGCTTGGCTGCTAGTAATGGCAACAGGGCACCTAAATAAACATAGTGTTAACGATAGAATTAGAACCCAGAAGCTTCTACCCATACCCAGGGAGTAAATCGAGAACCCTTGACCAGGCGGCAGGCGCAGAAGCTCGCCTTCAAGCGTAAAGTAATCACCCTCCCTTGCCCCGCACAGGATTCGTTCACCAGGGGGACAGATGACCTCGACCCGAAGGTCGTAGAGTTCGAATGTATCGTCAGTGCTAGTCATAGCGTACAGGGTAAGATTGAGAATGGAACGCAAGTGGAGTTTTCGGATCCAGATACCCGGCTGCTAACGGATGGGATCCGTCGAAGAACGGGAGAAAGGATAAACAACTTGAGCGTGAGATGCTCGTTCTTCAATCAAGTAGCCGCCGGGCGGGAATTTCCAACCTGAGAATTTCAATCTACAAATCGGTGAAATCATTGGTTACCGAACGGTGCCTGCTTCTTAAGTACGAACGCGGAAGAGCCCAGCGAAAAAGCTGGAATGCTGCTAAGCGAGCCAATATACTTCTTACATTACTGCAGTCAGATGTGAGACAAGGCAAATGGCACAGCCAATTTTATTCTGTTCGATACCGGATATGTAAAAAAAATGACCACTAGATTTCCTTAGCATACTCGGCGTAAATCTCCTTATAGTCAGGTATCTCATCCTCCCCATCGTAGGACGTAGTAATGAATATTGTCCCTTCCATCGAATCCCCGCTGAACAAATCCGTTCCCCAGAATCTGAAACGATTTCCTGACACATAGGTAGTCTTCCGGCTGGAAAGACAGGGCTTCTTCCATGAAATGTACCCTGGAGCCAGGATACTGGCGTGAAATGCCTAGCGGATATGAGTTTGTGTACTTCATCCGCTTCCCAGCTCGGAGCTACAACTTCCGACTCACATGGTTCTCTGCAAAAAGTGCTGCATACTCCATGTAATTCCTCGCGGCTTCCTCCGAGTCGATTGGTTCCATGGAAGTTATGTGTTCTTCCGCGAGCTTTCGGACCTGCAATAAATCAGAGACCTGGAAATCGCCGACGTACGATTTTCAAGAAGGTACCAACCATTATTTCCGTGATAGGCAAGACAGATCCATGGCCAGCAGCGACCCACACAAATGAGATAATTGGGGTAGCGTAGGAGAGGCATGCGTCAGGTTCCACGGCCCAGCAATCCTGGAAATTTTCGCTTCTAGCAACGATAGGAAAGTGGGGTTTCTATGTCGTGTCGAAGCCCTTAGCCTGAGAAATTTTGGTCCTAGTACAATGGACAAAACACCAGACTCATGGGAATACATGTCATGCTCGACAGCTTTGGCATCTATAAACCCTTTCTCTGATATTTTCCTGGGTCCCTCGATGAAGACTGTCACTTTGGGGTTAGTCAAAGCTTAGAGATAGCTGTTTTAGATATTTCAAATGTCTTCACCGGTTGTGTGAACCTAATTACGCTTAGCGCTTGTCGGAAACCTCATCAGTTATGCTTAGCGCTTGCTGAAACCCTCGTTAACTACGCTTAGCGCTCGTTAACACACTCACAGATCCCTGTTAGTAATCAGAACTCGGACTTCGGACACCCTTAGGCTTTTCTTCAAGTATTCATCTACTCGTATTCTTAGCAATAGCCTGGAGCAGGGGTAGGACGAAACATCTGATGTCAAAATCCGTCGAGATCTTCTTTGTGATGTGTGGTACAGTAGCAAGCTTCTGTCGCATTGCCTCCTTACAATGGGCACATGCATCCCCCGATTCCTCTGAGCCTGAGATTAAGAATGGGAGAGGGGAGTGCTTGCTGAGAAATGAATGAATTTCGAGTTCACAACTTTGCTAAGGAAGGAACCTGGCTTACTTGTGTTCGTTCTCCATCGCCCAGCGATACAAGAAGTAATGTTTTGCATCTCGAGTGAGCTACTGTCTTTTCTTCGGTGTCTGCATCAATAAGTCACGGCAAGTTGAGTTCAGATCCGACACAGGACATACAATCAAAGTTATAAGACCAACGCTGAAATTATGTTAGCCCTTAATAGACTGACGTTGCTGGTACAGACATGGAACGACCCAAATTGGAGATCGAATCCAACGGTAGAGATGCCCCTATGAGAATCAACAACTAAGCAAAATCCATGTTTATGTTAGATGAATTTGAGCATGCCACGCCATTCAGAACGGAGGGAACGACCTGTACCCCTGGAAGTAGAGATGAGGACGCTCAAAAACATAGGAAATACCGAAGACTTACCCGACGGCCCCGATCCTAGAGCAGCAACACGTTTCCCTCCCAAGCCGAGCCCTTCGGGATACCTTGCGCTATGCACCAAGACGCCTAAATGGATAGTGACGGCGAATTCATTAAAGCTACACAGTCGCTTACCTTTGTACAACAGCAATCCCTCCAAATCCGACCATTTGGGATGGTACAAGCATCCCGTCATGGAAATGAGGACGTTGCAGGTGTCGAGTTGGTGTTGAAGGTTTCCTTCCCGGATTGATCTCACGCGGTGACTATCCATCCTCCAGTCTCATCACTTCACCTCGCACCAACGACTTCGCGATTGTAAATAATGTACTTGTTGAGATCATCCTTCTTGGCATGACCTTGATAGTATTGTCGAATTTCGGCACCTGACACTTCGTAATCAAAACGTCAGGGAGAAAAGTTTGCAAGCTAGTATCGTCGGAGTACTCAATGTAGAAGCTTGTCCAATCTGGTACGTACGCAAAATATTAAGTACCAGCCTTCAAAATGATTAAAGGACGCACCGGTCTTAGGTTCCTTGATGTAATGATAATTGGATCCTGACACATCCTAAGCACATCTGTAAATTAGCTTCGTTAGGTTGGTACAATTCTCCGTAGCAAGCCCATCTAGTAGCAATGACCAGAAACTGATTAGTCGCTATTTCTCTAGAAGTATAAAATACAGCGCTAATTCAAGTGATTGATCCTCAAGTTGAGGCACCTTCGTAGTCTTCAAGTTGGGGTACTACTATCAAAGAGATGCTAGAGCTGGCAAGAGGGGAGCAAGAGTCGCAGGGACCGAGGTGAGCGACTATCGTAACTGCGCTCGGTTTTCCCTCGTCTAGAAACGCACAACTTGCCGAAAGCTGATGATCGAACTTCTGCTGTATGCCAAACTGTAGCCTGTATGCGCGAAGTCAGTTGAAATATCAAGAAAGTCGTGACTATGTAACCGCTCACGCAAATCTTGTAAGCGGCCAGAAGGTTGGCATGGAACGGAATGAAGGGCCTCGCAGATTGAGATTCAGACGCGATCGACGTAGCACGTGATCCAGTCCTTCTTGTACCTGTACTCAGTACTACCTGCATAGATGCTTAGACTCAGAGCTCCTACGTCGTAACGTCCGCGCTTCTTCCTCGCCTTTGCTGTAGCAAAGATCCTATGTTTTTCTCACTCTTGCCGTGTCCTTCCCGGCCGGAATTCCACCACAACAATATTGTGTATAAGTACGTTGGGCATGATTGCACACGATGATCTTCCAGCCTTTCAAGCCCTCTGCACTTCGCTCGAGACAATCTGTATGCTCTGATGTCATGCCTATCAATTTTTCTGAACTAATATTTTACAGGATCATGATTTATAGTCTGCAACTCGGTCGGAAGCGCCTTGAAAAAATGTTACGGTTGCCGAATGTTTTGAACTGCGCTACCGCCGTTGTATCTTTATCCAGGGCTGCTGTCAGATAGTTTGCTCCTGTGAATGGCGCAACGGGCGATAATACTAGGGGAACAGGTTGTTCGAGGTCGTTATATCCATTTTGATTAGAATGGGATCCTCGTGGTGTTTCCCACTCATTTCTTCCTAGTTACACGAAGGGCACTGACTCAGAATAGCATTTTATTTAGTTTTGCGTGATCGCCGTTCTTTGGCATCATCGCCGAGCTCGTCTCCCTAGCATCACACAAATTTACTGATCTAATTATATAATTATCTGCCATTACTATGTTGTTA